>NW_027507017.1:0-15000 GCF_052324685.1 Brachyhypopomus gauderio
CAGGAAGAGCAGAAAAGTTCTACTGTTTGGAAGGGTTAGAAAAAAAACCCCTCCAAAATAGACTGCTACTGTTGCTTTGGTGGTTAGTGACTTCCACATACAGCACCCACACCTTGTCACAGATGAAACGAAATCACACGGCACAAAGATGCCCGTCATGAGAGTGACAATCCACTCTCTAACCAGAGAACACCCTCCTTCCTGCCCGCCACAGCCCGGAAACCAAACCAAGCCTGCAGTTCTCCCGGCCGCCATTAGGTGTCTCTCTTTCACTGTGCATGGGCCGCGCCAGCCAGATCCCGCCCACCCGGGGAGGGGGGGGGGGGGGGGGGCTCCCCTCCCGAAAACTCCCCGTCCCCACATAATATATACACCATCATTTGAAAATGGCAGCTTTTTGAAAATTCACCTTGATTATCAGACATTAAAAGTGACTTCTCCGGCGCTGAGTGTCTGCTGGGGGATGGCTGCAGACAGCAGAACAATGCGTCGGGCTGCGACTCAACGCCTCACCGGGCCGTGCAGTCGGAGAACGGGAGGCGAAACCTTTGTTCTCTCCCACATCCAATTATTTTTAACGTGTGCCTCTTTTCACAACAACAAGAGAGAATTTAATTTTAATGCACTCTGGAAAAAAAGAGAAAGGGGGGGGGGGGGGGGGGGGGGGGGATAAACCCTGCATCTAATCCGGATAGGGGGGGGGGCAAAAGTGCTGGACGGGTAAGAAACGAGCAGGACAGAGTGTCTGGGTGCAGGGGACACAACACGAGAGAAACGATGGCTGAAACCGCAAGTTTTAACATGTAAAGGAGAAGAAGAAGTGGAAGAAACCTCTCCTGCAAACTCTCGTGTTCCTGCCCCATACAAGACCTCTCCATCATGGGAGGCGCGGGGAAACAATAGTCATATTGTTAGCATGGTTAAATTTGGTGCAGGAAGCATTAGCATGTGTGCTGGCTGCGTAGTAAAATATATATACACGGCAGCCATTGAGGGAAGAACAAACAAGCAATAAAAATAGCCGAGCTTCCTGATAAAAATGGGCTTGAAAATATGAAGCCAATGGGCTTCACGTTGGAAAGTATGCGCCCAAATATTTTTCTAATTGGACGAGCACTTCGTCTTGCTGTCAGACAGGCAGTAAAAATGCGTGCGGCTCCCAGAAGAGGAGAGGGCTTCGGCGGGCTGGCCCTTTATTACCGCCCCGCCGTGCGTCTGATATATGCTCCACTTCTAACCTTTCATCAGCGCCGGCGGCTGCGCGCCTCGCGGCCGGCCCCTGCCCGTGCGCGCGCAACACGCGTCGCGCCCGTGGAACCCCCAACCACCCGCTCCAGACCGCGCGGCGCCCGATCGCCACGCCGAGGCGGAGCGCCGCAGTTCGGTTTGACCGCGTTTTGGACAGCTCACGGCCCGAGGAGAGCGGGGGGGTACCGTCTTGAGGAACCGTGTAGTCGGGAACGGGCCCGCCTTCTGCCATCTAGATGCAGCACGGCCAATTTACTCAGCGGGGATGAAATGATTGTTTCTTTCTTATCAGCACCGAGGCACCTTGTAGAATAGTGAGAATTCGCAATGAAAAAAACCCCCCACGTCTTTGTCCTCGGGAACACAAAAATCGCACACGCGTGCACACGCACCAGCGCACACAATCTCTCTCACACGCGCGCACGCAGTAAATTAAATCCCCAGTCCTAGGGCAGACACCTAAGCGCTCGTAGGTGTGAGGCACGGCAGAAGCCGTTCTCTGGAGATGGCGAAATTAAAGGGCAGAATCCAGTCTGTTTACGGCTCACACACCACTCTCCTCTCAATCAAATGTTTTATTACCAGTCATTCGGCGCTCGCCGGACCCTAACGCTCTTCTGGGTGGAGAAGGAGGGGGTGTGGGTGGAGGAGGGGGTGTGGGTGGAGGTAAGGATGCCATGCAGATACCCATCGCAGCTCTATTACTGAGCAGACCCGGTTCCTCTAACCTGGAGGTGGACTCCCTATTAACCCACATAAGAGCTCCACTCGCCCTATCGTGTCTCCAGACGTCTGTGGGCAGTGGGCGGCGGTCCGGGGCTCACAGACGGCCGCGCCGTCTGGACAGCTGACATCACCCCCCCTAACGTTCGTTCCTTCCACAGAAGCAGCTAAAGAGCACGAACCCCCCCAACACGCTCGACGTGCTGAACACAGGTGTTCAGGTGAATCGTATGCTGTGCGTAAGGGGTGTGTGGTGTGAGCTCGGGCTGTGGGTGGTGTCCGCGGATGCAGTGTTGTGAAACGAAGGTGAGCAGTGTCTTTAAATGCAGATGGGTATAGTGGGGGGTGGTGGTGGTGGTGGTGGTGTAGGCGTGGTGCTCAGTTAGGTGGACCGATGCTGCACCTACCTGCTGACTGACACAGCTCAGCTCCACCTTAAGCCTGGTCACTTCCTCCTGCAGCTGCTGTATCTGTTCATCTGCCTACACACACACACACACACACACGATGCACGCGCACACACACGATGAGACGATTCAAACAGTGAATGTTGATCATCAAACAGAAACATCTCCAAGGTGAGAGAATAACTCGAACAAAGATGGTGGTTCAGAACAAATAAAGCAGAGTGAAAATGGCTGCTCTGTTTGCCCATAATGAGAAAGGTAGACTGGGGAATATGAGCGGAGTGTGTGTGGTGTGTGTGTGTGTGTGTGTGTGTGTGTGTGTGTGTGTGTGTGTGTGTGTGTGTGTGTGTGTGTGTGTTGGGTTCCTCTGCTCTGCACTCTTCTCATGTCTGCTGTCAGTAATCTGCTCCTGAGCCAGCACTGCTGGGATTCAGAGCTGACGGGAGACGGAGGATGTAAGCGTCATTAAGAACACCACGCTGCCAGCACACTCTGCACACAAAGTCAACAAAGGTGACATGCACTCAGAGAGGTGTGTGTATGTGTGTGTGTGTGTTTGTGTGTGTGTGTGCGCGCATGAATGTATGCATGCGCGCACACACACACACACACACACGGTTCTGTGCATAAATGTTAGGCACCCTGAGAAAATGATATCTAAAGCTACTGAATATGTCAGAGCCGCAAGTCTTTATTTGTTGCAGGAAGAAAAGTGCACCCGTGGGACACCTCGCTGCCGCGGCTTTGACTCGGCCTGCTTTGTGTTCTGTTCGCTGTCCAAATGACGGCACACGGCTTCCGCAGCACGGCGCCAGAGCTGTGGCCACACACCTACACCTCAGCGCGTCTGCGGCAGACACCAGAACTTTCCAGCAAGTCAAACCTTCAAGAGAGTTCCACTAGCCATATCAGAAGTTATAAGTTGTTGAGAAAACAAAACATACGCGTGCACACACACATACACACACGTTTTTATCTAAATATGTTTTTTTATTGTATTAGTGTTTATTTAGGTATATTCTTTCCTTAAATATAAATAAATATAAATAATTTGGTGAGTGATTCTAGGCTGCAGAACATATACACATACTGCATGTACATATATAACTATTATACACACATACACATGCTCATATATGTACATATACAACTATTATACACACATACACATGCTCATATATGTACATATACAAGTATTGCACATACACATGCTCATATATGTACATAATAAAATAAAACTCACAGGTAAATAAAACCACAGAGGGAACTATGGCTCCATTTTCCATTTTCATCTGAATATCAAGGCTATTCTCTGTGTGTGTGTGTGTGTGTGTGTGTGTGTGTGTGTGTGTGTGTCAGCGTGTTACAATCCGGCACCGCAGTCATGCTGAGCACTCATGTTTAAAGAACACACCTCTGTGTGGACAAGGCTCCCGCATCTGCGGGACAGGACGGCGGGACCTGTGCTCTCTGTGGAGCTAATGCAGAGGTGTCTCAGTGAAGTTCCTCGGGAACGTGAGGCCCACTTCGGACATGTTTGTACTGGGGTTCTTTACTGCTGGCTCAAGACCGAGAACCCTGCGGCCTGTCCTCCTCTTCGAGAAGCAAACAAAGATGTCTCCTGTAACCACTTTCCACTAACCACCCACCCCAACAATTATAAATAACTTCCTGTGTGTGCAAACCAAGCCATTGCTAAATGTTTTACAATTTATGTATCCAAACATGTATTATTCATGAATCCAAAGTGTACTTCGCCCGGAAAGATACAGCTGAAGGAACAGTAGTGTGGAGGACATTGGAACTACTCTGATCATGTAGGTTACACTATAGGTTACACTTAATGGGGCTCATTTAAACAGGTGGAGAATAAATCACATTTGAGCACTAGTATCTACTGCTTTATATACCACTGAAAAGTCCAACTACCACAACTACTGCCAGTGCATTCTCACGTATTGCTTTTAATACATAAAGGTTACTCAACATGTTCGCGTCTGAAAGTCTTGCAGTGAATCCTTCGGAGAAAGGACTATAAGCATCAGGATGAAGAAAATGTAACTAAATAATAATATAAAGTAGCATGTCCTTGCAGGTTGGCAGACACGGTATTTTACTGGCTTTCTTACTTTAGGTCCTACTGTAAAGATTGAATGACGATGTAATTAGACTGAAAATCTATAGAAAGCCACATTTAGATCTAAATACCTGTGCACATTTGCTGTTTATCAGGCTATTCTTGCATACTGCGACCAGAAGGACATTGTAGGATGTGTTATTTATAAATATTATTACTTTAGATGAGGACCTTTAAATGCATGAGCTCATTAGTACCTAATAAAAAGTGTTGCACATTACCCTTTGAGGTTATATACAATCAACTCGAGACCTCTCTCGGTTGTATGAACTATGAACTAATGATGGAACAACACAGACACCTGAGCAGCCAGTAGTCCAGTTACTTTTGGTCTCCTGCAGTGGGAGGACTGTGTTTAAGGGCTGCAGTTCCTTCACGGTTCATGTGAATACCCTTGAATTAAAGTCAACAGACTTTAACTCAGTGGTCTGTTTTCCATTTCAAATCCATTGTGCTAAAAAGAGAACTCCAGAATGACGACGACCGTGTCACTGTCTACACGGTTTTGGACAGCATTGCAAGCATGGCCAGATTCTGCTGGAAAATATGTCCATGAGACGTGAAGGTGTGAAGACACAAATCTTCCTTCAAGGGTTACAAGCTATGTGAAAACACTTCGTAATCAACCTGGGCAAACTTCACTGGCTGGAGTTCTTGCATGGTTTAGAACATGACTGTGATGCATCAGCTGTTGATGATGATGATGATGATGATGATGGCGTATCAGAGAGTCCCCTACCCCTCTGCAAGTGTCCTGCGTCCCGTCCTGGTGCCTGCCGAGCTGGCTCTGGGTGGCATACAGCTCTGCTTCCAGTTCCCAGCTCCTCCCTTTAATTTCCTGCACCTCCTCCTCACTGCTTTGCTGCGGTGCTGCTGTTCGCATAGAGCACCGCTCCGCATTGAGTCTCTCCACCTGCAGGGCGGCGACACACACGAACCCACTAAGGAGATGGAATAAATGCACACACACACACGCGCACACACACACACACTAGCAGAGTATGACCCTTAGTGGAGGTGACCCGTTGGCAACGAGCCTGGTGCAGCTCCCCTTTCGCAGTTATAATAAGGCCTAGCTTCCTCTAACCAGCCCTCAGCTATGGCTATGTATAACCCCACCATATCTCCTGCGTCCCACGAGATTCTCACTACATGAACACAAAGCTGTGGTCTCACAGGTTAATGTGAGGGAGGAACGGAGCTCAACAGACACACACACACACACACACACACACACACACACACAAGTGTACAAAACCACAAAACATGCATCAAACTTGTGCGGTCCCTCTTTTATATTAGATCAGGCTGACACAAACGGGTCTTCCTGAAACCACTAGCCCGTTGTTCTTCCCGCAGTTCAGCTGTAATAACGAGCTGTTACAGGCACCCAGCAATGGAAACATTTGAAAAACTGCAAAATTGTCTGCGTTGGGAGTCCCTGCAGACATATACAGACATGCATGTAGTCCTGAATGTAAGATATACTTTATGACACCCTGCTGTGCTGTAGCATTCATGTCAGATGCACCTACAGTGAAAGATGGTGGGAGGAACAGCAACAACAACACATCATGTAGGTATTTGGGATTTTTGAAAACACCTGATAAGCACTAGCATGGATTAGCACTAGCATGGATTAGCACTAGCATTGATTAGCACTAGCGTTGATATGCACTAGCGCTGATTAGCACTAGCGTTGATTAGCACTAGCACTGATCAGCACTAGCGTTGATTAGCACTAGCACTGATTAGCATTAGCATTGATTAGCCCTAGCACTGATGTGCTCTAGCATTGGCAAGCCCATGGTGGGGGCCAAGGTGTGCTACCTGAGCAGCCCAACAGATCTTAATGGTCCCCCTGCATGTGGACCATCAGTCCTCTCGTCTCGCACAGCTAGAGACAGAGCAGAGACGAGACTGAGACGAGACGAGACGCCACACAACTGGGCTCCAGAGCAACTTCCCTTAACAACTCGGAGCCATCAAGCACACTTCACAGTCCACAGTTTACAGCCATATGTGTTTTCTGAGAAAACACTACACCTTAAGCTTTCAGTAACAGTTTCATCAAGCATGCTAATGTGTCTTAATGGTGAACAGGAAATGAGATTCCACCAATTAGCATAACTGAATTTGCATTCAGTTGGGCAGTTTTTATTGCTCCATTTTCTAGGTATGAAAGCATTTCCCTGCAGGTTTGGAATAATTTGTGCTTGTCTAAAATGACAATTTTATTTTGATGTGCTTTAACATTAGGCATTGTTTCTCTGTGTTTTTAACACATTTGTTTGCAACAGTTCCAGATAACAACGAGATCTGGATTTTAATTGACATGTTTCATGTGATATAAATTAATTTATTTAATATTAATTACTTTTTTAATTAAAAAAATTAAAAAGGGAGCCTTCATTTACATACCGTCTGTCAGTACAATGTCTGTTAGTGAGCTTTTTTTAATATTCAGACAGTATTTTTCAGTTCTTTTTATATTCATATTTTTTAACTCCATTATATCCTGTTTGTGTCCTGACAAATTCTCATGAATGCACATGAAGGAATATTTACAAACATGATGAGCACCACGGTTAGCCACTTTAATGAGAGCTGGACAGTCTGCAGTTCAGCTCAGTTAGCCTGCTCTAGAACAGAGCTGCACTCAATCCAAATCCCCCCCCCCTCTCTCTCTCTCTCTCGCTCCTCGCACTAGTCTGCCATGACGCCTAGCGACAGCTGACACAGCCCCTGCTGATGGACAGCAGTGGCCCTGCCTCTGATTGGTCAGCAGCCGTCGTCAGGAAGGAGGGGGTTCTGATGCTCACGTTACAAGGCAGCAAACCTGGCGTCAGCCTCAGGCTGGGGACATCGCCTCGTTTGTTTACGTATTCCGACCAGTTGTGCTTGTTTTTGTACATGTGTTAGTTTTTATACCTGTCAAGTAGCTGCCTATGTCTGTGCCTCCGATGTGTTTTGTCTGCCATGGAGCAATCCCATAATAATCTGACGGACTTGCCAACTGTGTGTTACACTGCCTGTCTGCCAGTGTAACTGGCTGTAAGATTTTATTATTTTATTTTTTTTTTGTTGTTGTTCCAGTAAAACCCAGTAAACAGAGACGTCCTGGCACAGCCAGGATAAGCCCATCCCTCCACAGGTGTGCCTGTCTGTGAGAGAAGCAGTGTGTGGGGGGGAGATACACCTGTCTCAAAGTCAGCTCTCGCCCCAGCACGGCGGAGTCTCCTGGAGGGCAGGCACGGCCGACGGCTCCTCGCGGGGTTCTGATGGACCACGGGATTCCTGACTCCAAATGTCTCGTAGTGAGACTCTGATCTACATACTTCTCAGAGTCTTTTTAAAGTTCAGGGCCTGAACAGATATCACTTTATCTTTGAGGTAAAAACAGCAGTTCATATCCCAGAGTGCACCTGTCCTCCTTTTGCCGGAGCTACATCGATATTCAACACCTGCTAACGGGCTCTGGAAAGCAGTCTGGTCACAGTCTCCATCCTGACATTCATCTAGACACTACTGACTACTTTTTCCAATGAAAACCCCACAATACAATACTCTACGCTTCACTTGAAAGCCCAGGTTGTACTGTTACAGGCAGCGGGCCCACACTGACACCTGAACTGTTTCTATGTGAGACTCAAATGTACCTGTAGCACATTCTACTGAAACATAAATGGACTTCTGGATTTTATGCAATTATAAAGGCAAACAGCGTGCTGTAAAACGTTTAAAAAACCGGACAGAAAACGTATAGCCAGAATGTGATCCAGACGGCGGTGCACACGGTCTCTTTACAGAACGCGGAGTGAATAGAGCACATTCATACGAGGGGGAGGGAGGGAGAGGGAGAAGGAGGCCCACTGACCCTGAGCGTGTGGGTGAGAGTCCTACCTGTGCCTGCAGGTCCTGCGTCAGCCGTGTGGAGTCCTGGAGCTCCCTGCTCAGCTGCTGGACGCGGTGCTGTCCACGCTGGACCTCCTGCCGGCTCTCGTCCAGCTGCCTCTGCGCTTCCCACAGCTTCTGCCCCTGGACATCCAGCTGCGGTGGCAGTGCGGGGAGGAAGAGGGGAAAAATCAATCCAGCACATAGCGCGTGGTGGTGGGGCTGGCTCGCGCCGCGGCCCCCTGCCACTCCTCCAGCCCACCCCACCTCCAGTCAGACAGGCTCCCTCCGCTGTCCGTCCTCACACAGCCCGGCACCGCCGTGGACCCCCACGACCGGCGCCGCTCACGCCCACGCACACCCACGAGCTCCGGCCGGCCACGCCGGCTGCGTGCCGAATAAAACGAGCGAAAATCAATCCCCGATCAATCCTCAATCGAATGCGGAATCGAGGCATTCACGTTGGGACGCAAACGCCAACCACAGAAGGGGGAAAGCGACTCTGGTTTCTGGACAAAGCGCAGGGGAATATGGAGTAAACAGCAAACATGAACTACAGGACTACAGGACTGTATTCTGACAAGACATTCAGTCTGTAGCGAAAGTGCTCATTCAGATCACGAAACTTTATAAACATTACAGAAGGGCCCACAAGATCACCCCACAAAATAAATAATTAATCTCCTAATTAAATGCATTGTCACCAGCTTAAGAGAGAGAGAGAGAGAGAGAAAGGGACAGAGGGTGAGAGAGGGAGAAAGGGGAGAGAGAGAGAGATAGGAGGAGAGGGGAGGGGAAATAGCCAAGAAGGAAGAGAGAGGAACGCTGTCAGACCCCTGGTCCTGGTCCAGTCCAACCCGCCGGCGGAGACCCGTTCGGAGTCTGCCCCACCGAGCTGCTGCAGCCGGACACGCACCCGTCCAAAACCGGGAGGCCCACACACCAACCACCCGGCCATCGGCGCCGTCAGCCGCAATCGTCGGAGGCCTGGGAGTAATCCTCACACACTCCTCCGTCTAAACGAAGTGTCCCTGCGCCTGGTTCCGCCAGCGCGTGCTCTCTGGCAAAGAACAAGTCCTAGCTCCTTCTCTTTCCCAGGGTCCTCCTCTTCCATATCCTGCTCCAATTCCTGCAGGACTCTGAACTTCAAAAAATGAGATTAATCCTAAAAAGAAGAAAAAAACAACTAGCCCCGCTCGTCCCGTGGCTCCTGCTTTGGGTATGTGATGTGAGCTGATAACCCAGCCGGGCTCGCCTCGCCTTACCATCGCACGCGCTCTCTCTCCATTCTCCCCTCCTAAACTGATCAATACTTCATTTAAATCATGACATTAGCACACTACAACTGGAAAAAAAGCACACAGAAGGAACGCCAAGACGCTCGTTCTGAGGGAGAACGGGACGGATGCATAAAGAATTCTTGTGATTAGTGGGAACGATTCTTTCATTGGTTTTCTGGTTATTGTTTTTTAATCAGACTTTAAAGTGAGCGCGTTCGGCTCTGAAGTGGCATCGCTGCTTTGATTTTGAACCCCCCACCCCCCCGGCCGCCGCATGATCAATACCACATTTGAATCCCGGCAGAGAAACATAGTTATCTCCTCACGTGGAATTAAATGCAAACGCCGGCGGAGTCGACGTGAGTTTCAGACGTCGGCGTACGCGCCGGCGAGACCGAACGAGGGACTCCGCGCTCCCGCCCCCTGCTCCATTTGCCTTTGGACTTCAGGGCATAATTGCACAATATAAATGCCCCCTCACACATTCATTTATTCATGCAATTTACAGCAGGTGCAATCAATACGTTACTACGCAAAGCAGCACCGCACCCGGACTGAGAACGAGGTAATCATAGAGGCGGGCGGGAGAATGCAGAGTAAAGAAAATCTCGCTTCATTTTCTCCGTCTCATTGGCATAAACGACCACGAGAGATGATGAGAGAGAGAGAGAGAATGGAGGGGGGAATGATAAACAGACAGAGTGAGAGCGTGAGAGGAGAGTGCGATAGGCAAAAGTATGAGGAGTTACCTGAGCACTCTGAGAGTCACGGGCCTGGTGGGAGACGAGCAGGTCTCGCTGGAGCCTCCTGACGCTGGCGTCCCGACAGGACAGCTTCCGCACCAGTGTGGCCAGCCCCCGAAAAACACCGTGCGGAGGAAGACGAGGGGCAGAGATGTGAGGGGCCAGAGGGCGTGAGGTGGTTCGGTAAGAAAAGAGAGGGAGAAAGGCGATCACCCCAGTTACGTGGCGACCATATTGCAGAGTGCCAATGTCAACCAATGAGCAATTAGGCAGACAAAAGTAAAGTTATTGATCGGGGTTTGGGGCTCTCTCTTCCAAGGCTAACTAGCTTAGCTGTGTGTGTGTGTGTGTGTGTGTGTGTGTGTGTGTGTGTGTGTGTGTGTGTGATTGCTGCAGGCAGGGGAAGGAGGGGGGGGTAGACATGCAGACCCGCCCTCTCTGGGCCTGTAGTACTGTGAAGGGGACTGGTCATTACCATTGAGTATGTTATTGATCTGCCTATTAAATAACAATTCATGCCACATTCACTCCCTCTCTCTCTCTCTCTCTCTCTCTCACACACACACACACACACACACACACACACAGCTGTGTATGTTACTACAAATGGCCTACAAGATTGTCAGGTATGTTTTTTTGTCATATAGTGACTATTCATAATGGAAACACAATTTTATTACATTTTATTGCAATTCTGGAATGCTTAAGATAGAGGTTTTGTGTCTACTTCTTTGGTGTGTGTGTGTGTGTGTGTGTGTGTGTTCTGTGCTAGTACCTCACTCTTCAAGAGTTCTATTCCTCTTGCTACTGCAAGATCACTCGACACCTACAGAAAACAACACGCGGGCCGTGTTAGCTCGGGTAACGGCGTGTGGTGACTTCATGCCTCATGCTGTAGTACCTACACGGAGAGCAGTCACCATCACCGGATCTCACGCGTTCCGCTGAGCCTCACGGAAGAGGACAAACACAGACGGCGCGGACGGTCTGTCTGCCGCACAAGCACACGTAGAGAAAAAGGAACAGCTGGTGTGAAATGAAAGTGCCGCCCCAGTCCTGGCAGGACACGGCGAGGAAGCCAGAGACACGTTCCTCCGAGTTCCGGCGCCGACGCGTGCGGAGCTGACGGGAGGAGAGGAAAAGCGGCAGGAACATCGCAGAGAAATGCGCAAATGCCGCTCACCCTTTAACCCAAAGTCACGATCTCGCGCCACAATTAACGTGGTGGGAGATCAGCTCGCTAATGCCGCTAGCCTTCCACGCAGCTTCTGGTGGGCGGCCATGGCCTCATCCACGGACCTCTTCACTGCACTCGATTATCCCCCCCCCCCCAGGACCAAGGACATTCAAGCACACAATGAGGAAGAAAGGACTACACAAGAGCCCCCCCCCCCCCTGTTGAAAAGGTGATGGAGGAACATTAAAACCCAACCTCTTTCTGCAGCCAATGTAGTGCGAGAGAGCGGAAGTCTTTGCACCCTTCAGAAAAGCGCTTATTGATCAAAACAAATCATCACGCCTGTAATGGGTTGCAACCAATGCACAGGCTAACGGTAAATGCATTTCTTACACTAAATAAAAGAGGAGTGAATACTGTCTTTGAAGGGCTTTTTGGGAGGGGGGGGCGTTGGGGGGTGGGGGGGGGGGTGTCTCAGTTCAGTTTTGAAAATCAATAGTTGATATTTCCAGAGAGGCAGAGGCAGTAATGACAGGTGGAGTGACAAAACCTGGCGAAGCGATAGCTCACGCTGCTTCAAACAGACGAGCTTCGGGACACCTTTAATATTCGGACTTTTCACGTCACCCCCGACTAAATCCCTAGCAACCACCATAGCAACACACTCTGACTCCGACGTGAAATGCATAGCAAGTTCCACTCGCCACCAGAAAGATTGAGAGGAGGAGGAGGAGGGGAGGGGGGGAGGGGGGGAGGGGGGCACAGCTGCATCTTAAGGAGGAGGAACCGGGGAGGGAGCGACACAAACCCATAAGACCGTCACAAGGAAACACAGCCCGACACGGCTGTACGGTCCCGGACAATGAGGCACGACATACAGGCACACGCGCCATCTTCAGAACACCTCCCGCTTAATGGCGTTCTCCTCGCCCTCCTCCTGTCTGTTCGTGTAGGAAAGGTTTGGCTTGGGTGTGTTGCCTTATGGGAAACGGAAAAGCTATCAAACGGGTCCGACAAATAAATTAATTAATGAACAAAAGGGGCCATCTCATTAGAGGCAGGATTCCCCTTGGCCACGCCCACCCCGAGCCCCACATCAGGGACCAGCAGGGAGCCGTAATGGCCCCTAAGTCAGCCTCTTCCCCAGGAACCATCTGCTTTTACCCTGCACATCTGCTTTCCTAGCACTGGGGATTCAGGCTCTCAGAAGCTGATGAGTTCAGTCAAACTTCATTAAGTTTATAGCCACGGCCGAGTACTCCCCGGTGACAGCGTCTGGAGAAAGAGCCCCTCACCCAGTAGACAGTGCTTTACTGCTCCATCTCACAGGTGGAGGGGGCACGGCGTTCTCTCTCCGTCTCTGTCCCCCCCACCCACCCCCTGCTTCTCTCTACCTCCATCTCTTTCTTGCTCGCTCTCCCGTCTTTCTTCCTCTGGGGTCAGTGAGGCGAGGGGTCTCACTGGTCTCTTCATCATTCTCCGATTGGTCCACAATAAATCCGGGGGAAATGCATTTATGAATGCATCCATGAGGCTGGGAAATCCATCTTGGGCTGCTGTCATGCGGAGGGGAAGGAGCTGAGAGAGGAGGGCGACCGCGTCCTCATCGTGCCTCCGTGTCCCGCCGCCGCCCCCCCCCACACCGCACCACCCACACACCCCTCCCCAACATACCCCACCCCGACCACCGCATAAGCTCACCATTACAGCGTCGCCATTTTCTCCAACCACACCGCTGGCTGTCGGTGGCCATTTTCTCCCGCAGACAGGAGCTTAGACGCTGGCTACCTTTCTGCCGTTCCACCTGCGTGGGACCCTCCAGCAAAGCCGAGGGGCTCCGAGTGCAGAGGAGGGCAGATCTCTGGCCCGTCCGGTGAGTATTTATTGAAGGTCGGGGCAGGACTCTGCTGAGGTGGGGGCTATTAAAGTGGTCGGGGGCTCATATCTGGTTTAAAGTGGCCCACAGATCTGACAGGCAAGGCTGGAGAGGCCACCATAAATGGATTTCTTCGAGTTTCAGTGGCAGGGAATAAAAATGCTAGCGCCAGACTAACGCAGGGTGGTAGGAGAGTGCAGGAGAGCAGCATGGACGGGCTAGCACAGACGGGCTAGCACAGACAGACTAGCACAGACGGGCTAGCACAGACAGACTAGCACAGACGGGCTAGCACAGACGGACTAGCACAGACAGGTTAGCACAGATAGACTAGCGCAGACGGACTAGCACATACGAGCCAGTACAGACGGACTAGCACAGACGGGCTAAAACAGACAGACTAGCACAGACAGACTAGCACAGACGGGCTAGCACATACGAGCCAGTACAGACGGGCTAGCACAAACGGACTACCACAGACGGGCTAGCACAGACGGGCTAACACAGACAGACTAGCACAGACAGACTAGCACAGACGGGCTAGCACAGACGGACTAGCACATACGAGCCAGTACAGACGGACTAGCACAGACGGGCTAACACAGACAGACTAGCACAGACAGACTAGCACAGACGGGCTAGCACAGACGGGCTAACACAGACAGACTAGCACAGACGGGCTAACACAGACAGACTAGCACAGACAGACTAGCACAGACAGACTAGCACAGACGGGCTAGCGCAGACGGGCTAGCGCAGACGGGCTAGCGCAGACGGGCTAGCACAGACGGGCTAACACAGACGGGCTAACACAGACGGGCTAACACAGACGGGCTAACACAGACAGACTAGCACAGACGGGCTAGCACAGACGGGCTAGCACAGACAGACTAGCACAGACGGGCTAGCGCAGACGGGCTAGCGCAGACGGGCTAGCGCAGACAGAGTAGCACAGTGGGACTAGCACATACGAGCCAGTACAGACAGACTAGCACAGACGGACTACCACAGACGGGCTAGCACTGACGGACTACCACAGACGGGCTAGCACAGACAGAGTACCACAGATGGACTAGCACAGACGGGCCAGCACAGACGGACTAGCACAGATGCGCTCGCACAGTTGTGCTAGCACAGACGGACCACAACACACCCGAGAACTACCTAACCACAGTGTGTGTGCATTAGAATTCAGAGTCATTTAGAACCAGAGAAATCCATCAGATGAGATTAATACCAGGGTTAAATGTCACGTCCTGGCTATAGTTTAGTATCGGTAGCCATCATTTAGAGTCAAACCCATGACCTCTTGTGCCTTCATTTGAAGTTTGGAATACTGCCAAACACTGACAGGTTAGTTCAGGTAACGGAAATGGACTAATTGCTTTGAATGCACAGAAATTATATCAGATCAATAGCTGCCCAGTGTATGTAGATTTCTGCAAAAGACCAAAGATCAAGAGTGAAGTGGCCCACCGTCTTCTACAACACAATGCAGCCTGTACTGCCAATGAC
>NW_027507017.1:20000-32500 GCF_052324685.1 Brachyhypopomus gauderio
TGCTTATGAATCACTGCTCTAAGCCAGACAGGGCCGGAGTGGGCAGGAAGACCATGGGGTCCTCCAAACTGCCCTGACTGGCTTAAGGGCTCTTTTCTCTCTTTTTAAACATCTATACACACCCTGGCATTGTATAACCTCACGTTAGTGATCAGAGGAACGCGTTGGACAGCTGCTGGATTAGCCGGATCGGGCTAGCACGGCCGTCGCGACCTGGTCAGGCCACAGTGGGCTCTAGAGGAGCTGAAACAGCCTCTGTATGCACTGTCATTCTGGCAATGGTGCTTAAAAATCACAACAACTTTTTTAATCCGACGTGATGATTGTGTGCGCTAGCAGGCCGAGCCCCTCCGAGACCGCCTCTCCCCTTTAGCCCCTCCCCTAGCTCCTCCCCCCCCAAACCTCCCCGCCCATCACAGCGGTACAAAACTCAAATCAGTGCAAAGCAGCTGTGGAGGTTTAGGATAAAGTGGAACCCACCAGCTCTCCTTAATGACATCCAGAGAGTTCACGACAAGTATCGTCCTCACATAGATTACCTCTCAGGAGAGGGAGGGGGCTGGGAGAGAGAGAGAGAGAGAGAGAGAGAGAGAGAGAGGGAGAGAAAGAGAGAGAGAGAGAGAGAGAGAGAGAGAGAGAGAGAGAGAGAGAGAGAGAGAGAGAGAAAGAAAACTTGCCCAAAAAACTCACTCCACATGCCACTGCTGCAAACTTCCATCCATCCCAAAAAGTGGATCATTCGCGGGAGTGATTATCTGGGCCCTTCAAAGGCAAACAAATCCAATTTAGCCTGCAGGTGATTTATGCCGGGCTGCGGCCCTCTGGTTCTGCACTGGCCAGCCTCGTTATTCTGCCTGCCTGCCCCCCCTGCCCTGCATACGCTGATCCCCCCCCCCCCCCCCCCCCTACACCCCCCCGTCGCTCTGATGCCCTCTCCAGAACCTTCCATCAGGCAGCGACACTGCACACTCTGACTTTGTCACGGCTCCTGATACCGTAGTGCTGCCCGCTCTGTGGGTAGAACACGGTGGAACACCTTCTTTTCAATTCAGGGTAGCTTTATTGGCATGATTAGACCATGTACAATTGAACAGTTCCTACTGCAGGCGAGCACTGCCCCGTTGAGTAACAGTGTAAGTGCAAAACTCCCGATGATTAAAAGCGGGTTAGGGCGTGAGTTAAAAGTGTGGGTCGTGGCGAGGCTCTAAAGCAGGATGGCTCTCAGCGTGACCAGATAGATGACCAGAGATGAGCAACCATGGAAGCCCGTGAGGAACACTCAACATCCTCTTCCCCAAATGCAGTAAATACTTCACTACAGCGGAGTGCTTTACTGCCACAGAAACCGAGAAAGACGGAAACTGAATGTGTGTGTGTGTGTGTGTGTGTGTCTTGCTAGAGAGGAGGCTGATGCCGAGGCTCATTACCACAGCCTGTCTCTCTCACACACACACACACACACACACACACACACACACACACACACACACACGCACACACACGCACACACACGCACACACACGCACACACAAATCTAGTGGCCCTTTGGAAATGAATTCCATTGTCACCCAGCGTCAACTCACAGGAGAATTGGAGGAGCGGTCGTGTCCATGTGACTATCTGTCTCATGCCTTCCTCCTCCTCCTCCTCCTCCTCCTCCTCCTCTTCCTCCACCACCACTAGCGCACCTCCTTTTTGCTGCAGGGACGTTTGCTACAGTGTCTGGATGATGAATAATAAAACAGGATTGGTTTGCTCGGGAGAAGAAGAGGACGAAGAAGAGGGGGAAAAAACCCAGCTAATCCAAACACACACACACACACACACACACACACATGCGTGCTCCGAGTGCATTTGCATTAGGGGAACAAGAGAGAGCAGCAGGGCCATAAATAGCATGCGACCGTGGACAAATCTCCCCCAGCAGGAGTGGGGTAAGGGCAAGTCTAGGGAGGACTGCGGCGGGTGACGTATGGATGTGGATGTGTTGCGAGTTAACTCCGGCACGGTGGCAGCGGGCCCGTTTGGCTGTGGAAGGGTGGAGAGGGGTGGAGAGGGGTGGAGGGGGGGTCTGACTAATGCGTCAGGCCTCGCGCTGCGGAGCGTACTGCCCCGTGAGTCACGGCGGGTGCTGGGGAGATCGCGTCCCCCCCCCCGCCGCACCGCTAAAGTGCGGGACGAGCTCTGGAGGCTTCAGACGACAAGCGGAGACAGAGATGCAGGACTCTAAAAGCGCAGTCGCCAGATTCACTGCGTACACAGATATATCCCCCACCTCCTCACTGCAGCGTGGGGCAAGGTGCGGGAAGGAGAGAGAGAGGGAGCTCTGCTCCGGGTCGGACCTACACTCAGGAGACTAGAGTGTCACGGCGTGGACTGTCTCTCTCAACCGTCTCCACACACACTCTGCTGAAAATACTGATGCACTTAAAACACACACGCACACTCCTACACGGATACTGTAGGTCCATAATACAAAAAGTCTCCATCAACCCAAACCTTCCAAGTTTGTCATCACTTGGAATCAGGGCTTTGAACCCGACTCGGCCGGATTCGTACCGAGCAGCTCCGCTCCGTACCGGGAAAGGTGCTCGTTTCTATGTTGGAACGACACGCAGCAAATAAGCCCAAACGCGCAACACGTCGGAGGCGGAGCGGGGGGGCGCGAGGTGGGCGGAGCAAGGTGGCGATATGGGCGGAGCTCGACACGAGGTGGGCGGAGAACATCGCGGAGCCGTGCCCGACGCGGCGCGGAGGTGGCAGCACGAGACCGTAGCATGCGGAGACGGAGAAGGGACTGGTGGGGGGGGCGGGGCTGAGGGGGGGCGGGGGGCGGGGCTGAGGGGATGAGCAAGAGAAATGAGGTCATTATGTATATCGCTGGCAATTCAAACCCTCACACATTCCATCTAAGATCCCATCAGCTGTCAAATTGAGCTAGCGGTGGGTACGAGAGACGGCAGGCGTCTCCAGGGGAGTTGGGAGGTGGGGGGGGTGACAGAGAGCTTATCAAAGCACAATCACGTCCACAGTCGGACCACACACACACACACACACACACACACACACACACACACACACACACACACACCAGCCCTCGCCATCCCCTCCTGCCTTATAGGAAGATGCTGACATGTTCTCGGGTTCCTAAAGCACATCCCGGCGTCTGAGCGTAGTGTTACGCTCCTCGATTTTGACTAACGTGAAAATGACCGTGGAAGACGGTGGCGTGTGGCGTGTGCCGTGTTGCCCTCATGCTGCCCGGATGGTCCTGTGTCAGCACCAGCGTGGCCTCGTGCGGGAACGGGCCCTCTGCATTCCTTATAAACCCTAGATCACGTGCATCACTGGACCGGTGCTCACAGGGAAGGCAGCAGATGTCGAGGAGGAATCAAGTCAAACGTGTGATGAAGAGAGACACAAACCAGAACCAGAGGGTCCACGGGGACAGCAGGGTCATGTCCATCACTGGTGGACTAGGGTATTCAAAGCCAGACCACTAGTAAACTGAGGAAGAGGAACTGGGACTCGTAACGGGACTCCTAGAAACATATAAGAGCAAACAAACAGCCCACAAACAACCCAAAGAAGCTTAAAGAAGCAAAAGCAGCAGGCGCACGTGCACGACTAAGGGTGAAGGGTGAAGGGTGAAGGGCATGCCTGCAATCATCTCAGAGTTCAGGGGTCATTCAGGCCCCAGAAACACTGGGCAGCGAGACGCAACAAGACAGAACACTGACGGCTTAGCCATGTAAGAGCTGACTCACACACACACACACACACACACACACACACACACACACACACACACACACACACACACACACACACACACACACTCACACACACACACACACAGGGAGGAGCTATCGTAGTGGCCTGACTCCTGCCGCATGCATGAATAGGCCCTGGGCAGAGGTGCGAGATGCCGAGTGTTCACCTTGAGCCCCCCCCCCCCCCCCCCCCCCCGATGTCCGCAGAAGAGCCGCTCAGCTCTCAGATTCATAACAGTGTCTTCAGAGTGTCATCCGAGTCCACTTTAACAGCCATCACAGTGCCTGCATGGCCCGGCAGACACAAATCACGCCTCATACGGAGAGTAAGTATATGTGCATACACGCACTCAGCCTAAAGCTGAACAGTCCCTCCCTGTTTAACACAGACCCGTATTCAAAGGCGGTATTTACCTAAACCACTTGCGTGCCTCGGGGGCTGTAGTGGACCTCCTCATGTCTGAAGTGCTCACTGGAGTGAGGGAGCAGGAGTCAAGGCTGGAAGACGTGGGACAGACGGGAAGGTGAGACAAGGGTGAGATGAATGGCGAGACAAAGGTCACATGAGGGTGAGATAAAGGTGAGACGATGGGTGAGACGATGGGTGAGGCATGTTTGAGACGATGGTGAGATGAAGGTCACAGGTGGGTGAGATGGAGGTGAGACGAGGGTGAGACAAACATGAGACGAGTGTGAGACACAGCAGGGCCAGACAACTGGACAAGTGACAATGTATGAACGCGGCATTTTCTAAATCACGCCGGCCCACGGTACACACCGGCGTGCTTCCAGTCAGAGGAGGGACACAGCCTGCTACTGCAGCGTTGGGGTGATGTGGCCCAAAATAATCACAGCGCAGGCTGTCGAGGGCGGGAGGCAGAAAGGTGTGTGGGCAAATGCAAACATGATCACTTCACAGATGATTTTCATTTACCTGGGGGAGGTCGTATTCTGTGCAAGTGCCTATATGCATGTGTCTATAAAGGAGATGTTGGTAGCATGTGAAGTATTGGTGTGGCTTCTCTCCTTTCCACAACACTAACCTTGGGCTGTTCCTGACCTTGTCAGTCAGGCCAACACAAGGGTGAACCAGCAAGAAAATGGCTTGTGTGCGTCCAGCCCTCCCAGTGGAGCTCACACACACACACACACACACACACACACACACACACACACACACACACACACACACACACTCAACATACCCTGGTCCACTCTTTTTTTCTCAACCTCCCTGACACTGTTTGCCGACGAAATTGCTTTAATAATTTACACAGTTAATTTCCTGGTCAGTGGCAGAACAGGGCAGTTCAAACATGGTGTGTGTGTGTGTGTGTGTGTGTGTGTGTGTGTGTGTGTGTGTGTGTGTGTGTGTGTGTGTGTGTGTGTATGTATGGTCTCTGGTGTAGAGAACTGACTGAGCTACATGAATAACAAACTGATGATATGTGTATGTGTTTTTAGCTTAAGTTCACACTGACTCTCTCCCAACTCCTCCTCTGTAAGCAGCCCAAGTCAGTGTGAACTCCAGCTAAAATCTCCTGTGTAAACTCTTCCATAAGCTTCAGATCAACTAAAACAGAACCAACATGGTCTTTCTGTTATTACAGGTAAAGATCAAACAACAGGTGTGGATAACACATTCTAAAGCGCTTCAGTGTCTGAGACGCTTCTCGCTAGCAGCTGTCAGTCTGCTGTCAGGACTTCAGAGCTCAGCACAGATTCTCATTCCTGTCTCAACACCAACCTCCAACATCTCAGCAGTCAGATATAGCTGCAGCAGAGCCCAGAACAATCGCACTCCCCTACACACCTGCTCCTGATTAGTCCATTAACCTACGTCCAAGGTCTTGTTACATGTTAACCAACTCGAGACAAAGCTGGGTAAAGACAAATGAATCTATATGCAGACCAACACGCATGTCAGGAATGTTTCATTACCTTAAATTGATATTTATCATCTTTTGCTCCTATGGAATTACACACAGTCCTGATTTAACGTGATAACACCAGAAAGGCGGGATTTACAGGAACGCTGAGCCAGAACTCAAAAGCACCACAATAAGAGCGTCTCACACACCCAGTCAACACAGCACGCCTTCAGCTTTTACCTCAACATCATAGTACTTAATGCATCTGAACATCATAGTACTTAATGCATCTGAACATCATAGTACTTAATGCAGGTCACTCTAATGTCACTGCAACATTTAAAATCATGCAGTATTTACTACCAAACAAAGTCAACAGTAAAGAGCACAAAACACAAGCGCCAGATAACCAAGTCTTAGAGGTGTGTGTGTGTGTGTGTTTGTGTGTGTGTGTGTGTGTGTGTGTGTGTGTGTGTGTGTGTGTGTGTGTGTGTGTGTTTGTGTGTGTATCTGTGTGTATATGTGTAAGGGGTTCAGCTCAGCAAAGCATACAGAGTGACCTTGGAAGAAAGTCGGCCTATTTGGGGAGGAAAAATGATATTAATAATAATAGAGAAATTAATCAGGCAGTGGCCTGAGGGGGTGGCAGTGCGTGGGGAGTGTGGGAGGAGTGGAGGGATGGAGGGATGAAGGGAGAGAGCAGAGAGAGGCAGGGAGGAGGCAGGGATAGGTGGGGGGGGGTGGGGGGGGGGGTAAGTATGTGGTTTCCGTGGCAGCAGTGCGGTAGCTGGCGCAGTCACACGTCTGAGCACGAGCGAATGAGATTGAGTGCGTCTGATGAATATGAAGGCGGGGGCGTCCTGCTGAGAAGCCCCTCCCACTCTAATGACACAGCCAGCACTGCAGAGGCAGACACACCGCAGTGCCCCTCCCACCCCGCAGCCCTCCGCCGAATGGAAACGCTAGGGGAGGGGGCTAGGGGTGGGGCACGCAGAGGACAGACAATCACAACAAAGGCTTCAGAACAGCAATAAACATACTGCTCCTCCAGAGGCTTTCAGATGGGGGGGGCCCAAACAGACAACATCCCCCTCTAGTCCACTCACTGACAACAAAACACAGACAGCCTCTCTTTAAATAATGGCTACTGCGTACACACACACACACACACACACACACACACACACACACACACACACACACACACACACACACACACACACACACACACACACACACACACACATGCCCGCACATATGGTACAGGCGGTGAAACAAAGAAGGGTTTAAGTGTTGTGCAAGTCTGGACAGCTGAGCTGAAATGGATGAAGAATCTAACAATCCAATATTCCTACTGTGTATTACACACATAAAATATACCAGATTGCATGAGCTTCTGACAGTTTACATTTTCTGCCTGCAAGAAAATACATTATTTATGTTGGTTTTAGAATTCGTTTTATGATGCATTTTTAACTGGATATTTATCATGATTTTCAACTTTATCAAAACCGCATACATACAAAAGATCATTATATTAGCACTCTGTTTATACTGAACAACTAATAATCATTACGTTTTTGACTGTATTAGTTCTATATTACAGCAATGACACAGCATTTCAAGCAGCCCAGTACAATTACGTTACTTGGAACAAAAAGTGTGTTTTCAATCGTTTTTTGAGTAGAGACCTTGAGACCCCCCTTCCACTCCCCCCCCCCCCCAACACACACACACACACACACACACACACACACACACACACACACACACACACACACACACACACACACACACTCACACACTCACACACACACACACACTCACACACACACTGATGACAGCTCAGCGTTTAATTTACTTCTGCTCTTTTACAGTCTGGGTCAAAGGCACAACAGCCCTTCACTGTGTGTGTGTGTGTGTGTGTGTGTGTGTGTGTGTGTGTGTGTGTGTGTGCTCCCGTGAGCATGACTAGTTGCTTTGGTGACCCCACTTCAGTTTCCCCTTATGGTGTGTTTAGAGAGTAACAGGGGTGTGTGATCTGGTTCACTCTCGTTCAGCACCAAGCACTTCATACCATCTTGACCTCATGTTTCAGCACTGACCGCCTCCCTGACTTGCCCTCACCCCTCACCCCCTCAAACTTAACGTCACACGGCACAACTACGGACGGCCATCCACAGGACCAGTCCTCCATCCGCTCCATGGACGGCGGTCCAACCCAGACCCTCGGCCCGAAAGTGACGCGTGTGGGCGTCGCCGGCGTGTCACGTCCTGTCTGCTGAAGTATGAGGCAATTTCCTGCAGGCGCTGTGTGGGGTTGGGAGGAGTGTGTGTGTTTGTGTGTGTGTGTGTGTGTGTGTGTGTGTGTGTGTGTGTGTGTGTGTGTGTGTGTGTGTGTGTGTGTGTTTGGGGGCTCCATACCAAAGGGTTCCTGTGCTCTCTTTGATACTGTCAGGGAAGAGAAATTTCTGTCAGCAGCAATACCAAACTCTCCGTTGTGTGACTCCAGTGTGTTTCTGTTACAGTGAGACCCTTAACAAAGACAGAGGTCAGGAGACACACCGACACCCAGCAAGACCCACCCAGGGGGAGGACAGAGAAACCTAGCTGGACTGCTAACGTTAACAAACTGCTACCATCTAACCCAGATAATTGTGTAAAAAATTATAATAATAGTAAAATAAAATTAATTAAAAAAAATAACTCGTTACACTCCAGAGTAGCAGAGGCCACACTCTAGACAGCCCCTGGTGTGTGTGTATGCCCAGGGACTGGAAACTCCTAAACCTGTGGGAAACAACCATAGCCTCATCAGCTAATAAAATTATCAGGCCCTCATCTTGGAAACTATGTGAACCATTACTCTCGGACCAGCCACGTCCGGCCACCCCAAACCCACTAATCCACGGTGGAGAGCCGCCTCGTTATCTCGGAGCGATTTTCATATTAAAAGTAAACACAGAGGCTGCGCTGTTCTTCTTCTCGCGTGCCCGTCTCCGCCTCAGACCCGAACACCGCTCCGACTCTCTGACGCAGACGCAACCGTCATCCGCCACCATCCAACAATGGCAACAATGACATTAGAGGCTGATTAAACCTGATTAAACCTGATTAAACCTGCGCGACAGCCCGATTCATTAACAGCGGCTAGCTGCGGGCCTGCGGGGTCAGCTGCTACGTGCTGATGGAGGAGTGGTGGAAAACACAAGCTCACAGTTCAGATCCTCCCCGTCGCCCCCGGGAGAGCACGACACGGTGAGATGCCCCACACCCTGAACAGGGTGGAGAGGGTGGAGGACTAGCAGGTTAACTTCTCTAAAGCCCCCCCCACTCAAAATTGGTGCAGTTTCAGGTGGGTTTTCGTTTAATGTGTTCATTGTTAAAAAAAGGATGACAACCTTTCAGCTTATGCTAAAGTGATAGGTTTCATAATGATCATTGAAAAGCTATTGAAAGTTATGAGAAACTATAATAAAAGTCATTTTCTTTACTTGATAATTAAGTCTAAAAATATTACAATAATGAACAAAAACAATGTTTACTGGACAAAGTGTCTAGTTTCTTCTGTAACTTGCTATCTGAAGCTCTCACCTCCTTGTGCTGGGCACTGGACTTGGTAGCTCTCTCTATGGACTCTTGTCTAAGAGGATCTATGTAACTGCACACAGCTAATTCAGAAGACAATATGGTGGAAAAACAAAACACTTAGAAACACACTGCTTCATTTCAAGGATATAAACATTCAAAAATCCCAAAGAAATGCTCAAGACAAACAGTGTGTGATATTCATCAACGTTACAGGGTCAAACACTCAGTTATTATGTTCTATTTCTGAAGTGCATGGGAGGTACAGACCCTACAACAGCATCCACTCTTATGAGTGACCTCTTCATTTAAGCCCCACCCTATCTGACCTCTTCATTTAAGCCCCTGTCTGACCTCCTCCACAGTGTCCACCGTGAGTGTCCTCCACAGTGTCCACCGTCCACCGCATTGATATTTCATCCCCCCAAACAGATGAAATATCAATGCATCTACAGTCCTTCTGCAAGACGAGTTGGTGCACGTGCAGGAGCTGACCCAGACTGTCCTGGTCCTTCTGGGAAGTCTCCTGGTGTAGCTCACGGCCTGCAAGCCATGTGATCATGTGGGCCTCATGATCCTCAACCTGCCAGAACACCAGGACTCAATAACATCAGAACACCAGGACCCATCAACAAGAGAACACCAGGACCCATCAACACCAGAACACCAGGACTCAACAACACCAACATGTCAGGAACCATCAACAAGAGAACAACAGGACCCATCAACATCAGAACACCAGGTCCCATCAACACCAACATGTCAGGAACCATCACCAAGAGAAGACCAGGACCCATCAACATCACAACACCAGGACCCATCAGCCCAAGACGAGACAAAACGACAAAACCCTCAAGGTCAAATGGCGCGTGGCCAAAACGGGATGTACTGCACGATATACGTGCCACGATGTCAAAACATGGGTCAAAGGTCAGCCGACCTCCCACTCCACCAGCCCTTCCACACACCTCCACCAGATCTGTGGGGTAGAAACGGACTCCCACTCGTGTGTGTGTGTGTGTGTGCACTGCAGTGGGACATAAAGACTGCTGGAGCGCAAATCAGACACAAAATGTCCAAACACGCGCGCACACACGCGCACATGTACACACACACGCACTCCGTGTTCGAGACGCACCGTGTGACGCTTCACAAGTCACTGTTGTCTCAGACTGCAATCTCATGTGTGCAGACGGTAAAGTTAAAATACACAACACCAAGCTCCCATTATATGTCTAATGAACAACGAATTTCATTTTTCAGTAATAGTTTGACAGTTTGAAGTTTGTGTTACATTTTTTTCACAGGTTATTTATTGTTTTGTTGTATTTCAGAATGATGTGCTGTAACATTATCTTACATAACTCTCCCAGCACTAAACCTCATGACACAGCACATAAAGTCCCCCTGAGCCCGTGTTGGTTCCAGAACACACGGGGTCCAAATTTGACAGGCGATATGAAACGGCGATACATCCCGTAGACATGACACAGACCACTTGCACCAAAGTCACATGTCAATTGGGTGGACATGCTTGTCAGGGGGAGGCCGTCGCCACACACCCGCACATGGGCCGCAGGGATCGTCTGAATCCATTTTCTGTAGCTAAATTGGCCTCTGCAATTGCGGGTCACGGCCTGAGAGAGAGAGAGGGAGGGAGGTCGTTCACACAGAAGCAGCTCTGACACAGGACGGGGTTCAGCTCGGAGGCGTGGCCAATCACGCCCCCCCCCCCCCCCCCCCACCCCCCCAACTGCCTGAAGCCACCTGTCAGGGACACGGTCTGCAGACCTGCCCCGACGAACCTACCCTGACAAACCAGCCCCAGTAAAGTGCAGATCAAGGTGAGGTCACTCACTAAGTCATGCAGTCAGTGTGAAGCACAAACACAACCAGTGAACCTGCCTCACCGCTGACACTACAGGACCCACGGAGACTTGAGAGCAAGTGATGTGGCTGTAAACGCACCACGTTTGACTGAAGTGGCATTATCTGTCCTACTACAAAACCATGTGATACAGTAGGCTTATAAAATCCATTTTTTCCCTAAAAGCTGAATTGAACCATTTTAATTAAAGCTCTGGCACTGATAAGACCATGCACAATTCACTGTAGCGACCCGAGGATCTCCTGTGCCAAATGTCAGCCATTTAAATCAAGATACAATTGTTTGTGGATTAATTTGTCATATCTTCAACAGATATTAAAGCCACTGGTTTTGCAGCAGAGCACCAAGAAAATTGACTAAAATACTTAGAAAACACCACATATTACATACATACATTATACACACGCGCCATGCAGTGTGGATATTAAGAGAACAGCAACTGGTTAACACTGTATGACTTTTCAGTGATCAGTTTGGCCATTAACAGTGAGTGGCTGTCATACTAGAGGTGGTGGAAACGATACAGGAGGTGTTACTCCACCACGCCACCTGCACCTTCAGTTCACTGCTTCACCTACAGGCGACTGGTCTGCTTTCTGGACATGGTCGGGTCCAACGAGCTGCACACCAGTTCAGTCAAGAGATTCTCTGGATCTTCCTCTGGCCCCTGAGCAGACGTGCTGAGCTAGACTGTGAAACACAGCAGAGCGACGTGAGCGGAGGAGAAGTGGCAGATGATTGGCTGCTTGGTCTGACAAACACATACAGACTAGGGATGTGGAGATTCATCGATTCACATCGGTGAATCGGTACACATGTCTGCGATGCGACTGCATCGGTAGATTCAACGTGCATCGAGTTTAATTTGCGGGCGAATTCACGATGCATCGCCTTCAGTGAGGCGGTCACGCAATCTGCAAACAATGCCGTGGGGCTAAATACGTTAGTAGCACAACGAACCTGGCGACACGCATGAAAAGACGGCACGGTGTGGACATCTCTGCGGCCGCTACCCCCTCGTAACCCCCCCGCTCAACAACTTACGTTCGTGAGTGTGTCGCATCGCATCGCATTTGTATCGCATCGCATCGCATCGACAAGGGGTTTCAGAGTATTGCAGTTATATCGCATCGTTGGCAGTGTATCGAGATGTGTATCGAATCTAGCTTAGTGGTGACGATATACATCCCTAATACAGACGGGTAGAAGGATGGATAGACACACAAACGTAGAGTCAGACATTTACGTTGTTGACCTCCGAGGAGACGCTTGGTTGTAGCTGTCACACACTCAAAGTGCGAGGACATCAGGGCCAAAACATTACCCAGAGTGCCAAGGACAGCCAGCGTGTAAAACACCTGGCACAGTCCAGCAAGGATT
>NW_027507017.1:37500-68067 GCF_052324685.1 Brachyhypopomus gauderio
GCTCATCTCTGTAGTGTTCCAAAAGGAGGTAAGAGAGAGGAAAGGATGATACTCTCATGGCAGAAAGCAGAGAGGACGAGTCTTCCTTATATTTCCATGTCTCACATTCCGCTCTCTCTCTCTCTTTGTTTCTCTCTCTCTCTCTGTTTCTCTCTCTCATTCCCTCCTTCCCCCTCCCGACTTAACACTAGCGCTACATCTGCAAAACTAAACCAGCCCCACTTTGATTATTAATGCGTTTCGTAGCGGGCGTCATTATTTTTTCAGGCCCTTTTCTGTTTTAGAGGAAGGGCTTCATGCTGTGGGTCCCAGGGGCCAGGCCACGCCCCTCCTCCTCTGATCTCATTAGCATCCTATCTCCTCCTGCCTGCCGGCAAACTGCAGTGCTATGCATTTTCTGACTCTCTTACCCCTCTGTGGATGGAAATCATCGGGCTGTCTCCCCAGCCCTGTTCCCTCTCGCTCGTACTCGGCCCGAGCAGACGGCCGGCCTTCCCGCGGCCCACGGTTATTACAGATAAACACTATTAAAGAAAAATGGCCAGTGGAGTGGGGTGATGGGTAAAACTGTGGGGACACGGGAGGTGCAGCAAAGCCCACCGATCAAGCACTTTTTCTGTGCGCTACCCTGTTGGTGCATGGCGGGATTATTCTAGTTAATTCTTTTTTGTGGGATTTTCCTCTCGACATAAGCCTCATCACAATGGAATACAGAAACAACCATAACAATAACACTGAACGCTACATATTTAAAGAGATCTCTCTCTGTCCAAATGTCTCCCTCTGTCCTGATTCTGTACTTCTCTCTCTCTCTCTCTCTCTCTCTCTCTCTCTCTCTCTCTCTCACACACACACACACACACACACACACACACACACACACACACACACACACACACACACACACACACACACACACAGGGGGGTAATACCGAGTTAATACACAATGTTTCCAAGGAAACAATGAAGTAGTCCTTCATCAGCGTTGTAAGCAGAATGCTTCATAAGATCTAGTTTATGTTCACTGGTAGATCCCAGTAGGTTGTGCGTGTGGATCACATCTTTTACATTTCTTCACTTCATTGCTGCCATAGCAACAACTGGTGGAGCAAACAGATCATTAGCGCAGTGGTGCACTGCTATTAAGATGCCGTGGCACTTGTGACAAATACTTAATTGTAATGGACTGAATATGTTCAACCACATGAGCAGTGAAGCCTCTCTGGGTTTCTCTGGTGTCCAGATGATTCAATTTGCCTCAAGGTTGACAGCCAGTATGGTGATGCATTAGGAATAGTTGATAATCGATTCTTTTAAACAGGACTTTTCAACTAGACGTGCTTCATGGGCTGTTGCCGCATCACAACAATGGTTTTTTTGTCAATGTGATTTTACTTACACACCATGGTGATGTTGCAATTCTTACAATAGCCAGAAAGTGCTGTAGAGGTGTGTGTCATTCCTGCAGTTACGAAACCATAACAGACTGAGCACCAGACAGCTAGCTTGCTAAAATATTTAACATAAAATTGTGGAAACATAACTAAGGTCATTCGAACCTATAAAATGACTTCGATGATCCAAGAAAATGCAGTTCCTGGAGAAAGAGGTCAAGTGTATTTTGTGCCATTATATAACTATAATCAATATATTGATAATGGACGCCCTCACTGATATATTAAATATTGATCAAAAGGGCTGCAAAGAGATTGGCAGGAGTTATTTAAATAACTCTTCCTCCCATTCACCTTCAGAGTGAGTCGTGTGTGTGAATGTGCAGATTAACGTGGCCACCCTGTACGTGGTTATCAGCAGCTGCAGCAGGACAGTCAGAACTTCACCGTGAGAGCTGAGAGGAACTCCTGGTCTCCTGGAACTCCTACGTCCTGGTCGAAGGTCACAACCCGGCCGCACACAGGTGGACAAACCACGCTGCAGACTGCATAACACAGTGAAGACGTCAGTGTCAAAACCAATGCAGCAATTAAGGGTTTGCTTATGAGAGAGAGAGAGAGAGAAAGAGAGAGAGAGAGAGAGAGAGAGAGAGGTTTGGAGGGAGACACACCTGTGAACAAACTCAGTCTGGACGAGGCGAGCTGGCTGGCTGATACAGAGTGGCTGTGGCCACAGGCGAGTGCTGTCCATTAGTTATGGGGTGCGTGTAATGCTCGGTCCTAGTACATTATTTTCGAATGCATCAGTCAGCGTTGGCGCAGCACAGATAAATTCTAATGCCTGCGATGTGACATGACTGCTCTCGCCACGGCCATATTGCGGTGAGGGTGAGGAGGGAAGCCAGGGAGAGGGGAGGGAAAATGTAATTTATTTTTCACCGGGGCCTGTATTCCTCCCATTAGCTTCAAACGTGAGATAAGTTATAGCTTTTAACGAGCGCCTTTAGCCAGCAGAGCACACTGAACACAGTACACCAGGTCCAGAGAGAACACAGGAGCAGAGAGAGGGTGAGGGAGAGAGAGAGAGATAGAGAGGGACAGAGGGAGGGAGAGAGGGAGGGAGAGAAGGAGGGAGAGAGAGAGAGAGAGAAGGAGATAGAGATAGAGAGAGAGAAGGCGATAGAGAGAGAAAGAGGTAGAGAGAGAAGGAGATAGAGACAGAGCTAGAGAGAGAGTAGGAGGTAAAGAGAGAGAAATGCTGGAGAATATGCCCTTTGTGCACAACCTGGCACAAGAACAAACATCAGCTCAGTGCTGGAACAGGGCAGAACTTCACTTCAGTGATCACACACACACACACACACACACACACACACACACACACACACACACACACACACACACACACGCACTCACACGCACTCACACACACACGCACGCACACACACACACACACACACACATCCGCGCGCACTTTGACCCCCGGGTCAGGGGAGGTAGAGCGGTGTGACGTGACCCCCAAATAGATCAGATTTATCACAAAACAAAGGCAGAGCTTTGGCACTCTATTAGAGAAGGTTTTGGTGAGTGATTTCACACACACACACACACACACACACACACACACACACACACACACACACACACACACACACACACACACACACACACACACACACACACACACACACACACACACAGGCGCCCAATTATAGGCCAATAATTATTATCGAAGGAATCCACTCACTAATTCACCCTCCTCTCCTCTACAGAATCAACACAGAGACAAAAGAGCTTCACTTAGATTTGTCACCGATAACTGCTCCTGTCAATCAAACTCCCTAAACACACCAGGTGTGGTCACACTGCATACGTTCAGGTGTCTGGCCAGTGACTAATTATCTCTACACTTTTTAAAGGTTCTTGTTTGTTTCGTCTCTTAGTTCGTAGGGCTCTTAAATATGCACAATCAATAAGCGCCTGAGTAGCACACCATTATCTGTGGTCATAAGGTCCAGAGCCATAGCTACAGGCATCCATCATATGCTAATTATGACTTTCAGCCAAATTACCATCGGCTTGATCACATTTCTCCATTTCAGATTGCAGTCTTCTGAAGTTATTAATCAAAAATCAATTAACTTTTTTGTGTTGAAAATGTCTTTGCATTAATATCAAATTACTTTCCTGACCTGACTCTTACTCGAAAGGACGAACTCGGTGATGCAGAATTTGTGCTGGTGTTGGTACACACGTCACTGTGTGTGTGTGTGTGTGTGTGTGTGTGTGTGTGTGTGTGTGCAGACTGCCTCCTGTGTTTTCATGTTTGCTTCAGCCACTTTCCAGCTAAATGCAAAACCAGGGCCAGGGAAAGTCAAAGGTCAAAGGTCATGCTGCCCGGCGTCCCTCATGTTGCCACACATGGGCTCTGTCTACAGCAGACGGGCAGTTCATATAAACTGTGAACAACTCTCCTAGACACTCTTAATGACTCTTAATGTGTGAATGATTCAGTACTCTGCTTATGTAGCCATTTACGACATGCAGCCATCCTCAGTGTGTGTGTGTGTGTGTGTACCACTGCCATACAGGAGCAGGTGCTGTTGTAGCTTCAGCAAGGTTGATGATAAGAAGGAAGTGGGCAGAGGGCGGAGTCTGCTTCTAACTCAATCCAGTGGGCGGAGTCTGCTTCTAACTCAATCCACTGGGCGGAGTCTGCTTCTAACTCAATCCAGTGGGCGGAGTCTGCTTCTAACTCAATCCACTGGGCGGAGTCTGCTTCTAACACACTCCACTGCTAGAAAACTGCTTTATTAAAGTCTAAAAGGAACATTTTCCATCTCTCATTTTCTTTAAAGCTGGTGGATTTAAAACTATACTGAAAAACCACAAACAGAGCTCTGTCAGCCTCCCGCCAGGAGTGGGCACTGCTGTAAAATGTGGTGCTAAGGCACGAGGTACTGACCTTAGATGCAGCCTGTTGCACGGACTGGGTCATCTCCGTCGGCTGATGCAGCATGCGTCCCTGGGAGACGTCCATCGCATCAGCCCGATCGCTACGCTGCAGAGACAGGAAGTTGGGGCAGGTAAGAGGGCGGAGAAAGGGGAAGTGGGGGGAGGGGTGATGATGATGATGATGAAAGAATAATTCTCACACAGCGAGGAAGCCGTGTTCTGGAGACGTATTCTTATGAGAAACGCTTCTTCAGTGTCAAGAATCACGAGCTCGTTAAGGTTCGTCTCTGTGAGTAACGGCACCTACGGAAGGGACAGCGTCGTGCGGGCGGAGGAAGAGGGCGGAGGAGGAGTGTACCGGCGCTGAGCGTGAGAAACCGGGGGCGTAGCAACACATCGCACACCAAGGTGGCCTGAAGAGTGATGAACACTTGTCATTTTCACCGTGACCGAATACATATTTACATACGACGTCAAATCAGACGGCATAGTGAGCTCACAGAGTGAAGGTGGAGTGAGTGAGAGAGTGGGGGGGGTAAGAGATGGAGTAAGAGGGGCGAGAGGGGCGAGAGGGGCAGTAGCACATCACTGTTCTGCTTCAGGGATAAGCCACATGATAAGTGGACCAGCCGGGGACGAGTAAACAAATCAATCATGTGTGATAAGTGCCTGCGTTTTATCAGGGCTGGTCAGGGCCGGCCACCCCCAGCTCTCGGAGCTTGGCAGGGAATACTAACGGTATACGGTCTGTACGAGGCAGCCATGCCCTGGGTCCATACACACCAGGAGAAGCATCAACACACACACACACACACACACACCGGCTACACAAAGGCTGAAACCCTGCACACATTCAGCGCTTCACCGGCAGGCAAGGGTAGCGAACCCCACCACGAACGCCCTGGACCCACACACACACACGCACACACACACGCACACGCACACACACACACACACACGCCCTGACCAGATCACGTTCCCTCCCCTGCAGACGGCTGCTCTGTGGGCTCTGTGGGGTGTATCTGCTGCCAGGCCCGACGTGCAGGCCGTTATGGACACTTCTGTGTAAGCACAAACGCACGTGAGCCGACTGACACACTTTAGGGGGTGAAAGGGCACCAGGAAGTGACGATCTAATTCGGGAGGTGGAGTCAAGTCAGTCTCCACCCCCTGCAGCCTCCGCCCCTTTAACGCATTTCCTACATCTCACATCACTGCTGGCATCAAAACTTGTCCCATTTTAAAGGGAACAGTAAAAAATAAATTACTCATGGAAGATGATAAAATAATTTAAAATCTGGACTGAATTAAATATGTAGACTAGAAAAAGGGAAACCAAAATGATCACACAAACAACTTTTCTGCTTTTATGAAAGTGTTGGTCAGACTGAGAATAGGAATAATTCAATTCTAATAATACACACACACACACACACACACACACACACACACACACACACACACACACACACTCACACTTTCATCATATACATTTGCAGAAAAGGCAGATGTGTCATTAATGTGACAGCTCTTTTAACAAGGGGCTACTGCACTAGTTAAAGTGATGTTTTATAATCACTCTTAGTTACGATGAAAATCAATATTCAAGAAAATGGGAAGAAAACAACACTAATGGAAATATATTTCGATATTTACATATCAAATCTGAATAATTATTTATACATTTAAGTATTTTAAAGCTAACCAAGCTGAGGTAAACATCGTTAGGTAATAAAGGGAAGTGGAAAAATACACAAGGCGTAAATTAAATTAATCTAAAAACTCACTGATGATCGGTATCACAGGCAGAAGCCAGCCATTACACCACATACTGATGTGTTCAAAGCCACCAGTGGACAGACTGGCATGTGTCCATAACGTAAGGCCTAAGACGCCTGGCCAGAGGGTTAAAGCCAGAGTCTGGTTGTCTAGGACCACCAAACCAACTGGGATTCACACAGAATGATGGGAAGATAAAAATAAAAAAAAGATTCAAATCACTACTGACCTCATCTACACGTACAATCACATGAAACACAGCAGACGGACGCACGTTTGAATCAGGACTGTGAACTGCTGCTGTGTCCATTATGAATAGTCACAGAGGTGCTGTGCTGGTTGGTTATTCCCATCAAAGTATTTTAGCATTCTGATTACTTTCCACATCTTTGATTACGCAGACCCATTACAAACATATCAATATTTTGATTTGATTTGATATTCATTTGAATGTGCAATTCATGACAATAATCACATCGCAAAACCCTGCGATGTGGCTCACGGCGATGCTCTCGGACTTGGTTGCACAGGTGTGATGGTCTCAGGACTGCGTGTGTGTGAGGTGACGGCGGCCGGCGCCCTACGCGTGAGAAATGACGCAGCGTCTGATCGAACGACTCCCCCTCTCAGCCCCGTGTTCTTCAGCCTTCAGTGTTTCATTTTTAACCACTGCTTTTAGTCTTGAAAGAAATGTGAACAAAAGCCTGTTGAGGTATTTTAAGGTTTTAATCTCCCTTTTTAGGTGAAGTAGATTTGGAAACACTTTGCTGTCTTTGGTTTTCATTAGGTATTTCACAGAATTAAATAGAAAGAAAATGATGCAGGTGCACAGAAGCTTAAACAATTACACATGGACAGATAACTCATCCATACAAATGTATAATATATAATGTATAAACAAGACACAGGTGACATACAAGTTCTAACTTTATCATTTTTTTTTCATTGTCAATGTAGGATGATGAGACCACAACATCATTTGCCTTTTTTAAGGAAAAAACTGATTGGCTTAAAAATAAATCAATAACAAACACAACAATAATAGTAATGATAACTCAATATGGTTTTTCTCAAACTACTGTCTAAGATCTCAAGGTTATATTCTTTAAACGATGTGCAAAATTTTGCCAATCCGGCCCACTCATCAGTATGCAAGCGAATAATGAAATGAAATGCTTTGCATAATTAAAATGACGGCTTAACTCTGATTAAAAGAAAAAAAAAAATCTGTAATTACAAAAAAAAAGGACAGAAAAAAAGGCAGTGCTCTAAATCACATCGCAACAACATACGGAAGACAAACGAACCCGTATCTCCAAAACGAAATTACCCGCTGAATTAAGCAAGCATTGGATAATGATCTCGGCTCTGGAATTAGCGGAGACTTTAGCGAGATCCCCGAGCTGGAGGCACAGTGGGAGGAGTGAGCTGGCCACATCAGGGAGGAAGACGTGCAGTCCTGGTGGAGCGGGAGGCGGCAAAGCGCATCTCCGTGGTGGGGCCACCTGGGCACAGGCGGTGCCCCCACCAACCCCACCGCAGGAACCCATCTGCTCCTCCTCGTCTCTCCATGGCGTGCGTGGAAGGACTCGGCGACCGCACTCTCTTACAGCTACGGGTGGCGCCTCGGGAATGGTCCCGCCCCGGCCGAGGACACCCCGAAGCAGGCGGGCGAGTCCAGCGTCCTGAATGCCAAGCGTCCTGACGCAGGAACATGTTCCAGGGTGGAAAACATCTCCAGATACGGAGCTGTTGGAGGAGGACGATGACAATGGAGCAGGCTGACCGCACAAAAACATGATAAGTATCCATTCTGAGAAAGAAAGAGGCCTTTCAGACACGTACACAGGCGAGCAAAAACAATTAACTCGAAAAATAAAGATTCTCCAGACTAGCTCTTCCTCAGGAGCAGGAGACGTTTCATCCCCCACCACAGATCCTCGCACTGCTTTGTCTCTGCAGAAACGTGACACTGTGTCACATTAAGCGGAGATCAAGTATGCAAACCAGCAGGGTAATTACGATAAAGCCGAGCCGACACAAAGACGAGGAGGCAGGCGGAGGGTTGGTGGGCGGCGGCTGGGCGGGCGGGCAGATGGGCTGGCTGGCGGGGACGGCTCACGGCGGAGGGACGTGCCCAGTGGAGGGACGTGCCCAGTGGGGGGACGTGCCCGCCACGCTCCCCTACGAACGGTTCCACTCCTGGTGCCCGAGTGCTGGTGTTCAGGTTGGTTCTGGAATCCTGGGTGCTCCACACACACACACACACACACACACACACACACACACACACACACACACACACACACACACACACGCACGCACTCACACATGCCTTTACAGTCCCTGTTGAAACTGGCTCCATCTCCCCACCTCTCCCTGTCTCTCTCCCTGTCTCTCTCCCGGTCTCTCTCCCACTCCCTCAAGCCCAAGCAGCAGAGCTAAGCCACCATCACTCCCGCGATTCCTCTGTTGGGAAGTGGAGGCACTGCCCCTCTCTCACACGCCGAGCCGAGTGGGCAAGAGCCCAGGGCAGAGGCGGCCGACTCGAACCTTCCCCCAAAACAAAAAAGAGTGGGTGTGGTCACAGTCGACAGCATACATTAGCCACCCTTATTTTGCATTTTTTGTCTTGCAGCTAATTAATTCGTCTCGCCGTTGTTTTCAAAAATTAGCTTCTGGCCTGGGCCCCTCTGAAGAGGGGCAATTAGGAGACTCTTTCCCGTAACCCCCCACCCAATGCCAGGACATGGCCACCAGCCCTTTGTGAGAGCCCAGCCGCATGCTTGTGGTGTATGGGAATGGTGTGTGTCATTAGTAGGTTCCCGATTGGAGAAGAAGAGAGGGGAAAATAGCTCTCTTTGTAAGTTATTGGAACACTATGAGACACACATGGGCACTCATAAATTACATGCTTCATTTGAATATTCCTGGCATAAGACATTATGCAAATAGTAGGGAATTTGCATAATGGATTCCTCTTGTTGCCTCAGTTGCCTCACGCTCCTTTTATTTAATAATAAAGAAACAAAAAACAAACCACTACAAAAAGCAGAAAGGGCATGAGTAGGAGTGGTGGCACCCAGAAGCCCACGCAGGGCCAGCGCCTTCAACACACCGAACGCGACTCCAGCCGAGGGACGAGCTGGGAGTGAACTCAGCCCCACAGGGAAAAGCAGAGAACTTGATCCTGTAACGAAGTTCTCTTACGCAGAGGGATTAGAAGAACTGAGAGAAAGAGAAAGCCGTGTGATGAGAGGCAGAGCTGGTGACAGCATGTTTACCGTATGCCTTTCTCGCTCTTAACGAATCAGTGCTACATTTCTGCTTGTGTGCATGGCTGCCTGACTAATTAACTGAACAGGCACACTAAGGAGGGAGGGGCTTAGTTGATATTAAATAATTAAACATCGCTCTATCTCTCATTTTTAACCTCATCATCTCCAAACGATGTAACACACTCGCGCGCACACACACATGCGTGAAAAAAAATGCGGGAAGATAGAAAGCTGTACGCCTGTGATAATTACTTAATCAAATATGACAGACACTGCTAATTTCAGCTAATTCGCAAAAAGGTTTCTAGCGAACGCTAATCACAGAAGACAAAAGATAATTAAGAACACAGCGCGCTTACGAAAATCGCATCGATATGCAGCAACGTAGCTTCAACTTTTTTCCATGAAATAAACATCTAGATTTTCCTACAGTCTACAGAAGAATTACGACAATCAAAAAGGTGGAGAGGTGGAATCAGAGCGGGTGAAAGACAGAAGAGAGAAACTTAAAGCCATAGAGAGGAGGACAGGGTGGAAGGGAGAGAAAGAGGGAGGAGAGGAAAAAGAGGAGAGGGGGTGGGAGGAGGGCGGAAGAAACACTTTGATTATTTATAACAAAATGCCAGCGTAACATCCCGCGGAGGGATCAGACAGCAGGACATCAAGTGCAACGAGCTTTAGACCAATGAGCAGGCTGTGTTTCTTCCCAGGGTGCCGTGGTACAGGGACGCTCCACGCTCCTCTCCCAGGTCTCCTCTACTTCAGCAGCGCCAACGTGAAGGACGGGGCGAGGGGAAAGGTGTGCCAGGGCACGGGTGCGGGGGCGTGAGGGCACGGGGGCGCGAGGGGCAGGGGGGACCCAGCACAGCACAGACGTTCGCCGCAATTCCTCAGCTTTTTAGAATCAATTAACCCGCATGTTAATTAATGTCAAGCTTATGGAACATAAAGGATGGGGGTGGGGTGTTGGAGGGGGGGGGGGGCTTAAAAAGGCAGAGGGAGGGAGAGAGAGAGAGAGAGAGAGGGAGAGAGAGAGAGAGGGAGAAGGGGGTGGGCGAGTGAGAGAAACAAGCTGTAAATGCGGATGATGGCGAGGGAAAGCTGGCACAGTGCCATCCACTCAGGAGTGGCGCTGGAGCAGACGGGCACTCGTGCACTCAGGCGGGAGGCGGGCACACGTAGCCAACAAACCAAAGGACTCGTGCCATTGGGCTCAAACTGGCAAGACTGCAGGGTTGCGTTGGTGTTGTTCTTTTTTCTTAAACGGCTGGCACACGGGGCAGACACGGGGAAAGATGGTGAGGTTGTTCTCACAAAGGCGATCGACAAACGCAGCCAAAAACCACATGCCCTGGATGATCCGAAGAAAATCTGAGGATGGCAACGAGTCAAGAGGGGCTGGCTGGCACGGCTACGGGGTTTAGGAGCCATCGGACGACCACGCTTCACCCAAAAGATACGTGACAGAAGGTGATGCCGCCATAAGGAACAGAGACTGCAAAAAACGTCCTCCCCCACAGGACACGGTTGGGGGGGGAGCCTCCATGGAGAAAGTTGCTATGGTGGCGCTGTCCTGAGACTGGCAGTGAGAGGTGGGGCTAAAGGAGACTCCTCCCCCATCCTCTCTCTCCACTCTCTTTCCGCACTGTTCCCTGTGCCAGGGGGGCATCCAGCCAGCTAGGCAGCAGACGCCATGCCAACGTGCTCGCTGCCAGCTGCTCCGTGTCGCCGGGAGACACGAACCGCTTCGCCCAACAACCACGATCTGGAGGTTGCGTTTTACGGACTTGCAGCGACACCTCATCTTGGAAAACGTGCCGGGGCAGAGGGCCAAGGCGATGCCCGTGTTGATCGCGAAAGATGCCAGGAGCATCAACGTGGCATCTGGTGCCGAATGATGGAGGCGCAACCCGGGACTCGCGTGAAGACGGGAAACATCGAAGAGAAACAACAACGCGCCCGTCGCGGGTCGCTTAACAAAGATAAGGAGAAATCGAGACCAAACAAAGACGATAGCGCAACGTTGCTGACTAATTAAACACAAAAAAGTTTACACCGGTAATTAGCGCGACTGATTCGATGAAAGGATCGGGGCGGATTACAAACAAAAAACGTGGCGAGGAAAAAAAAACTGACAAAATAAAACAAAAGCAGTTAGCTGCCGTCTGGAAGGGGAGGGTTCCCGAAGCGGGTGCCTGGTTTTGTGCCAACACCTGCCCACCCCCTCAACCCCTCCAACACCTCTTAAACCACAACATTTTCCTCCACACAAGACACCACCTCTCGCAAGCCGCCTGCTTGTCACCGCGGTGGGGACCGCCGACCACGGGCACTGCTGCTATAGATGGTGCCAATCTGCCAATCGTTTGATCGCGGCGAGAGGGGAGGGGCCGAGATAGGACCAGAGGGACTGTGCCAAGGGCTCAACAACAGCTGTTTACTAAAACCACCCACAAAAAAGGGAAAGAAAGAGAATCAGCAAACATGGGGACGCATACTAATGAAGCGGTACATAAAATTATAATCAGCCAGACAGACTGGAGTTAATTTATGCTTCTCTTTCTTAACGAACCGTTAATTATTCGCGCTTCGTTAAAAAGAAAAATCGCCGCTCACGTTCGAGCCGTTCCAGGTGTGTGGATTTCAGCCGGTCAAGATCAACTTTTTTAAAAGGGGTGATAAAAGGAATGGAAAATAAAAACCCTGAAAGCGAGAAACTCTACCTTAGCACAAGCTCTGACGGAGTGCTCGAGAGGCAGGAAGGCAAGCAGGCGTGCGTGTGATTTATCTACATTCACAGCAATCACCAGGGAGATGAATGGTTGAGGCTGTAGCCTCTGTACACCGTCAGGCAGTATGGGAACCAGGGGAGAGAGATGCCACGCAGACAGCCGTGCAGGAGCTTGGTGGAGGGGCACAGAGGGGCTGCAGCCACAATGCCAGACACTTGGTGGAGGTGGAACCTGACCCTCCACCCTCCAGCCCGTCTCGAACTCCGCCAAACCAGCCTGGGGGGCTGTGGGAACATTTTTTGGTACCCCACTCTTTTTTTTTTTGTCTTCTTCTTACCTCACCCTCTTTGCCACCCAATCAAGAAACTACCAACCTCCTCCTGTTTTGTTTTGGTTTCGGGGGGCAGCGTCCGACTCAGACGTAACAGAGACGGTGCCATCTGCTCCTGTGCTGGTACCTCTGAGGTTCGGGAAGAGCTGCCGGCGTTCTCGTACCGTCTGCGGGCACCGGGCACCGAGCCAAGGACGGGCGCTGCTCGGACGGGAAAGATCGCGTCGTTTTGTTAAAATCGTTTTCATTAGTTAAAACGCTCCGCAACAATTAAAACGGCAATTAGCATGGGGGATGGAGCCTCATCAACTTATGCTAATCACGAGCGGATAGCCCAAACTTTCCCTTCCAGTCCTGCATTCTCTTGGATTTTTTTGTTGGACAAGGGGCACAGTGGTGGAATATGAATAATTGAAGAAGCTGTCCAAAGGGAGGGATTATAAGATCTTTGTGCTGCCTTCACTGCCTTGGCATAACCTCCAAGATGATACAGTCAAGGCTGCCACTACGATAGGCTGGGCACATGGTGGCATCTTTTGGGGCATCTCGCCCACCGTCGCCTGTTACGTGTTCGTTATACATACAATTATCGATTTCTGTTGTAAGCTTGGCCGTGATTTTACTTTGTTTTTTTCTTGCCCATTTTTTTTCTTAATCTTCGCTGGAGAACGAGCGTGGATAATATAACCATTTGAAGCTAATGAGGTTTGGACGATCTGCATTTGATTTTAATTCCACTAGGAATATTAATTGCGTCTCGTCTTTATTACACAAATGGATTACAAAAAGAAGGGGGGAAAGACTGCTGGCAGAGACAAGGAGGGAGAGAGGGGGGCAGAGGGGGGAGACAGCAAGAAAAAAGGGAGAATATTTTCCATTCACATAATACCACACTACATGCAAACAAGCAGTGAAAAGCTACTGCAATGCCTGGCAAAGCGCCTCTCTTCCAGGTCTTCCCCTGGAAAAACCTTCTGTCTGTCTCTCCTCTCTGCTTCCACACTGCACCCTCATCAGTCACATGCCAAGGACCACGGCTTTGACTGGATGTGGATCTTACAAAACGTGGTCAAGAACAAACCCTGGAATTTAATTTCTGTCGATTGGATATTATCATCGTTATTAAAATGACTTGTCCTCTGGTTGTGATTAGTGCCGGGGCTCGTTACAGTGGTGTCGTTGGCGGGCAAATCGGAATGGAGAAGAGACAACAAGAGAGACCGTGGTGGGGCAACGGCTAATGTCCTGTGTGCTTAATCATCGTGCAGCAGAATGGTTTTATGCATATTTCATTTGCATATCATTAAATCGCTAAGGCACACTGGCAACTGACTGCGGAGAGCGGGACGGAGGAGAGGAAGAAAAAAGGGAAAGCGCGACTCATTAAGTGATGGCAATCTTCAAAGCTGGGCACCTCCTTCCCGCCAGCATCGCACTTCGTTTTAATTCAACGTTAATTAAAAAAAGTGCGTGCGCTCAACCTTTCAAACGCGGATTAATTGAGCGTCTTCCAATCTGAGGAGCACGAACACTTTATGGTTATGGCGAATGTGTGAAAATTAAATGGATACGAAATTATTGGGATAATTTTTATACTGAAGATCATCGAATTACATTACATTTTCCACAGAAGAAGGATTATATATGTTTTTTTTTTTCCTTGCTGAAGAAAAGTTTAGCATCGAGAAGAACTGTCGTAAAAATTAATACCGGAGGATATTTTTAATCTCAAAATTATGATATGAAATAAGGGTGTCACTTTATTCTATTTGTAAAGGAAAAGAGAAAAAAAACCCAAACGTTCACAACATATTTGGGCTAAAGCAGAAGGGCTGCAGACGGAGAGCTGGGAGTGCGGCTGGCACCAGGGTCTCCGGACGCGGAGGCGGAGAGGAGGGAGCTGGCAACATGGGTGCGGGCGCGGGGAGAGGGGTGGGAATCGCCCGGGGCATTCTGGCACTGGCTTTCGCTTTGTTTCTGTTGGAGTAAAGCACAGGCAGACCCATGCCTCCGCCCAGCCACCACCCCGACACCACCCCGACACCACCCTGGCCTACGGAGCAGACTGTCTGCATAATTGGCGCATAAATTAGTGTGCTTGCCTGGACTCTGATTGCCTGTATTAAATCATTAGGAGCAATTAATTCTTTGTTTCTGATTGGAGAGTGCCCAATATTTCCCTCCCTCTTCTGTCTGGCACAATGTCCCTTTCAGAGGAACATAAGAGGAGCATTATTGGCTCCTAATACACACACACACACACACACACACACACACACACACACACACACACACACAAACACATACAAAATGCAAGCTGTGGGTAGTCACACCCACTCAACCTGCCACTTAATTAACTAAGAAATAAAAGAGAAAAAATACAGCATAGACAACATAAAATAATAATAAAAAAAATAATAAACACATTATACATAGTTTCTAATTCACGTGACTATGAAACTTGCTAAATAAAAACATGAGGCAAGACCTACCCAAAACAAGAAAAAGAAATGCAATCCAATATTTCATATTCATCTGAAGCATCTTTTGCGAGGAAAAAAATAATAATAATAAAAATCCTGTTATTCTGTAACTCCCTGAGGGGGAAAAAAAAATAAAACCAAACAAGCAAAAAGTTTGGGAAAACACGGATATCCGAATTCGCAGCCCGGCGCGTGCACGTCCTACCCGTCGCATGCCAAATCCCTCCGGGCTGCTGGTTTAGAATATGCAAATGTGGGAGGCGGGCGGAGGCCCTCAATTAGCCGTGTTTATGAATGCGCTGATGAGAGTGGCGGTGTAAGGGAGCGGCAGGCTGGCGGTGGAAGCCCGGTACCCAGCGGGTAGCCGCTTGGCGCTCTGGAGTCGCGATTCATGCAGATGTCGCTGTAGTTCTTCCAAAAAACGCCCGCTAGAGCCGGAGAGGGAGGGGAGATAACGAGGAGCTCGTTTGGCGCCCGCCGCACCTCCACCATACGGTTTTAAGGAGATCGCGTGCCCACACGAGCACGCGGGGGCACGGCGCATGGGAAAAGCCTTGGCCGCGGGGAAGCGCGGTTACGGATAAGTGCGGGAGGGGTTAATTGCAGGTCCCTCTATGGAGGAATGTTCATGTAAATAATGCTTTTCAGGCACGGGCGAGGTAAATCAGAAACGACGTTGCGCCCCGCATTCTGCTGAGCATGTCACGCGGAGCAGACATTATGCAAATTGATTGCATTAATATGCATAAGGACATGCTTTATTATGCAGACTGGGAACTAAAGCAATATTGTTTTGAGCAGCAGTGGCGGTGCTCTCATGTTACACTCAGGGAATGTTATCTCTCTCGGAGCAAACACAGCCCTTCCTCTCCTCTAGTGCAGAATCCTTAATTATCACACCTACAACATCTCCAGAGCTCCATTAAATAGAGAAGAAGAAAACACTGAAGGACTCTTGATTAGAGAATGAATGAGGCGGTTTGCAATCGGTCCTCCACCTGCCAATCAGATCGCAAAAAGTACTGAAGACCCCTGCCTCCGTCTAACCAGGCCCTGAAGTGCCATCACACGCCGTTCATTCATCGTTCAGTGTTTCCTGACTGAACATCAAACAACACAAAACACACTATAGCTCATGGCACACTCATCAAATGTGGCGCAGTAAACAACTAAGCTGAACGTCACAAAAGGGGTTAAATGGGTTAGTGCGGCAGTCTATGAAAACATGTCGTCATGGCGATCACGGCATCATTGGCTGGTGGCAGCCCACGCCTGTCTCTGCTTGAAAACGGATGTGTTGACCTCACAACCATGGCCCCGCCCTCTTAAAAGAAGGAGGAGGGGGAGAAAAAAAAAGAAAAGTAACCTGATGGAGGACACACCTCTGAGCTTGGGCAGAGGTTCCAAGGGGCTGGCGAGCGCTCTCCACCCTGCCAGCCCTGTAGAACCGCCTGGGCCCTCTGGAGCTCCCCCAGGTCTCCCTGTACTGCAGGTCCACCGAAGCTTCTTCAGAAAGCTGCCAGCTTCACTCCCAGGTCAGCAGTTACCTCCTGACAACCAAAGCGTGACACACGACGGGGTGTATCTGTGACCAGATGTGTACAGCTTCAAATGATTTGATAAGCAGATTACGATGGGACTTCTGCAAACCGCATTAAGCACATGAATGTTTGAATAAGTATCATGTCAGCAGTGGTTTCTGTCAACAACACAGAGGCCTTTTCTCTACTGAGACCGTCTCAAGGTCCACTTGTCCTTCGTGTTTCTTGCACCTCTCATGACAAGGGTGCTCAGAATTCATGACAAACTTTGTTTTTAGTAACACTAGCAGCACAACGCGACGTCGGGTTTACGTGTTCCAAGCTGGACTGAAACGCACTGTCAACACATGTCTTGGCTTACGGTGGGAAATTCACAGTGGCTCTGCCCCTGGGCTGTGGCACCGCAGACGCTAGCTGATGACTGCTGTCGGCATTTACAAACTTAGTTCTGCGTGTGTAAACACTGCATCCGTCGTAGACACAGATGCTAAAGTGGTTCCTGACATTATTTGTATGTTAGGAATGCATTAAGTTATGATTTATCCGCGTTCATGATCATATGCTGCATGAGACATCGGCAATCAGAGCAGATCCCCCCTCCCACAGAAAAGCTCAGGCAAAGCCTCGGTCACCAGACTCCTTACTGTGGTCTGTCCAGCACCTCCTTCAGGACCCTACACTTTAACACACATACTAATGGATCTTGAGGGTCACCTCATGTGGGAGCAGAAAGGCGGGTCGTGGTGCCTGTGGTGGGGTGGGGGTCCTTGCATCATGGCCCTTCTCCTGAGCCCACAGGCGCCTGTCCAAAAATACCCCTTTATTTGGACAGCAACAGCTTCCTGCATCTGGGCCTAATGCGCAGACACTGTCACAGGGCTCGGGTTGCCTCTACTGAATGTTCAAATGTTCAAATGAGCACAGTGATTAGTCCGAAAACCCAGACATTCAGGGACCGGAGCAAAGATCACTTGGCTTCTAAAATAGCCTCGTCAAAAGGGCTGAAGTCACCCCTGGGAGGAATAACATGAGCTCACCTAAGCATGCGGGGATTTCCGACCAGTCACCTGGTGACCCCTCACATTTTTGGGCGGTCTTCTGGGGTTGGCCACACCCACCATCTACAGTCAGCCTTCATGTGACACCGGCTCTTATCTCTTCCTGCACAGGACACTGGGTTGCATGCTAATTGCTTCCGGGTAATTCTATTACATTAATATTAATAAGGTACTGCTGAGGTAACCGAGACGACCTGCACTCCCTCTCTGGCTTTTCAGATACATGCGTGAAGGTCAACTGTCAATCATTCCCTACAATATGGTAATAAGCCTTGGAGAGTATAAGAGGATGATATTAGCCAAAGCAACCACAGAAATGGTTTAAAGAGGAGCTGTCATAACATGGGGGTGGAAGACTGTAAGATGGAGGACACAGAGAGAGAGTCCAGCCAACCTGTGAAAATCGTGTGTGTGCATACGCCTCATATATACCTGGCAAGCATGCAAAAAAACCCACCAATAAGCAAAACAGTCATATTCCTATGATCTGAGGGTGGAAAATATATGGTAAATATGAGTTATTGCTGCAGGCTTGAGCGGATGAATATTCAGTGGTTTTGACGCATCTCATTTGGTACGTGGGAAACGTCTTGATGACTTAGTGAGTCTGACGGCGCTGAGAGGGTCCTGCCGTGGAACTTGGCTTAAGATCTAGCCACGATCTTGGCTCAGGCTAGCGAGTGTTGTCACAGGTGCGCTGGGACGTATAGCCTGCCGTCAGCGCTGAACACTGTAGTCTCTCTCACCCAGACGAGGTGAGCCTCTCTCACCCAGACGAGGTGAGCCTCTCTCACCCAGATGGCCACAGTTGTCCCGCTAGCGTCAGTGCTCACCTACAGCTCGGGACTGTCAGGGTGGCCGTTGTGGCAGCGCCAGCGTGAGGGAATTCAGAACCGGGGCAAGCCGTTACACGTCCGTGAGTGACAGCTCAGTTTTATTACGGTAGCAGCAGACAGAAGACCTGATAGAGTTGCAGTCCCGCCCCCATGTCTGAAGCCCCGCCTTCCCATTGACTAGCAGAATGGGGTTCTCCTTGTGCAGGTTACGTATCACACACACATCATGCTCTTACAATCTGCAAAGCTGTGGGAGTTTTGCCCCACCACAGGCAGGCTAATCTTTCATGAAGCTCAGGCTGAAGGAAACCCACCCCCGTCCTGCCCGGACTGTGTCCGAAGCTTCATTTCCCCTGCTACATTAGACGAGAGCGTACTTATCCTGACACCTGCATGCGCCAGACGCTACTTCTCGCTCGCACGCACACATGCATGCACGCACACTCCATCATACGCACGCCGGCAGGCTTGGAGGCAGACTGGTGGGCCGAGGTGATGGGTAAGGCATTCACGGAGCTGATGTAATAAAGCCACGGACTCCTGCTGAATCACTCTGGCTGTCCGGCCTGGGGCCCGGGGCCCCAGCGCCGCACGTCCCGTCCGCAAATTACGTGTTCCTCAAAATTTACGGGCCTGTCAGGAGATCCACGCCTACGACCCCACCAAATTAGATCAGGCTGCACGCTTGACAAGAGAAAGGCAGGCGTGTCGAGGCAGACGCGGGGAAGCCCGGGAAAGTGACCCCCGCCTGCCGGGTCCGCGCGATCTGCCACGTCCGCACTTTTCTCACTTAATTGGCTCGGAGGAGATGCGTCTCTCGGGCATTCCCGGCGATTTCTGGTGCTGCTGCAGCGTGATTGGCCGAGAGCAGCGCTGGACCTCGTGGACGGTCCGGCCCGGCATCTGTAGATGCTTAAGCGCGAAACGCAGGAGGCCCGCGCGAGCCCAGCTCCGATCGCAAATAACCCCTGAACATAAATAAAGTTAACATGTACTCAACAGAGCTGTCCTCTTCCAAAGCAAAAATCTTTATAGAGCTGACACAGTTCTCAATCGCAGGCCGTGCACCAAAGAGAAAGAGAGACATGTGAGAGACGAAGGGAAAGAGAAGAGCACATTAGATCAACACAGCTGTGGCCTTGGGCAGCCAGACCATTTCAAACTTGCAGAAAAAAAGACTTAGAAAAACATCTGCGGTATCAAAATGAAGTGAATGAAAAAGGATTCTCTTATTACGGCAGGGCTGGCGTACCTGTTTATGAGTGGGCTGAAAGCAGCTGTTGTGAGCACTATAGATGGTCAGACACTTGTCGTTTGTCTGGGCATATAATGGTGTCATGAGAGAGCTGAGCGTCAGCTGCTGCCTGTCGCTTTGCTCTGCTTGTTCACCGTGGTCTTTAACCTCGGGTTCAAGCATTTACGGAACTGATGCAAAAGCAGCAGACGACTCTCTCTCTCTCTCTCTCTCTCTTTCTCTTGCTGGATCTTTCCTAAAGTTTCTTTTAGGGAAGGAATGAAATGGAAGTGTGGGGGTCCGTGAGAAGTGTTTTCAGCACAAGACTAAGTCCAACCTGCATCTTCTGTAGCACACAGCGGTTTCAGCGTGCAATCCTCTCTGCTGGTTTAAACATTTAGGTTTTGGTGTCCGAGCTTCTAAGAAGCGGCTCATCATACAGGAATGCCCATTCTTTCTTCTCCTTTTCTCTCTTTTTTTTTTTTTGCAATGCGGCACACTCGGGCCGATCCACGATGGGAGTGAAAAGCCAGACTTCCTCCTGGCGTGGGACCGTCTGTCCTGCTGGCCTCGTTAAAGCGCCGGGCTCCAGCCGGCCCGAGGACCGGTCACGCCGGACCACCAGCAGGGGGCACGTGGACGGGCCGGAGCAACACGCCTATGATGGGCCCGGAAGGGTGGGGGTGGGGGGGTGGGGGGGCTGAGAGAGAGGGAGCTGGATACTGGGATGAGCGATGAGCAGGACGAGCTGAAGAGATACGCCTCATTACCCGCCGCAGACAGGCGCAGGGAACAGAAACAGATAAATGCTGGAAGCGCACAACCGGGGGAAAAAGCAAGAGGAAGAATAGAGGATGAGACAAATCCACAAATAACCTTAAAAAAAAAACAAACCAGAGCAGCCATGCTGGCGAGCAGAGTGCTGGGTTGAACCCAGGCGGGGCGCTAATTCCCCACCTTGTGGCATTTCACCCTCGCCTTGATTAGAAACAGGTCCTATAAATCAGCGGCGGGATGGTGGAAGGCCGCCCAGCACTCCCTAAGTGCCCGAGATTCACTCTGCAGTGCCGCAGTGCTTGATTTGTTAATAGTGTACATAATGGCGGCCATTTTCACAAGCTACGTTAAATCATACAGTGCTAGCCCCCCTGTGAGTGCTAAAGCTAAAGCCAGGCTCTGCAACACACAACTCCACTCCTGAGGCTGGGCTAAGGTTGCTGAGGCTTTTGTTGTTGAGGGTTTTTTTTTTTTTTTTTTTTTTTTAATACTCCCTCTAAAGCTCAAGACTAAATTGGATTTTCACAGCACTGTTTTCTAATTTGAAACATCCATCATTTATTATTAAAGGAAGGAAAGTAAAGTAAGGCTTGCCTACGGCAGCCAACGCCCCACACTCTGTTCTATGCATCTCACACACACACACACACACACACACACACACACACACACACACACACACACACACTGCTCTTACCACAAAGCACTAAGCACTGCTACTAAACAGACTGAAACATATATTGTACATTGAGTGAGAAGCAGTCGATGCAGTCGGCAGGTTTCTGGGCGGGAGAGATCCCAGCATCCTGCCCCCTGAGAATGCCACGGGGCGGCTCGGTCCCCGTCCAAGGGGCATCTGTGTGTGGCTCCTGCCTGCCATCTTCCACAGAGACAGAGGAGCTAAAGTGGTGCAATTAGGCCGGTCTTTCTTATGCAAATCAGCTCAACAGTGCTCCAATCAAGAGGCTCTGCGCTCTCCCTCTCCCTCCCTCTCTCTCTCCCTCCCTCTCTGCCTCATGCATGCGCGTGTGCCCACTCAGGCCACGTCCGCCCTAATTTGCATTATTTATCATATCAGTGGTGGAGTGGGGCCCTGGGCTCCAGAGACACCTGCTGATTAGTGGGGCATTACATATGTAAAGCACAAAGGGAGTGGGGCCCTCCCTCACACACCACTGCACCACTCGGGGCTCCTGGAGAGAAAACAGGGAGCTTATTAATATCCAACTGCTTCAGAAACCAAATATGACTGGATGGAGAGTGGGGGCACAGGGAGACGTGCCAGACCCCTAATGTGTGTGTGTGTGTGTGTGTGTGTGTGTGTGTGTGTGTGTGTGCGTGTGTGTGTGTGTGTGTGTGTGTGTGTGTGTGCAGAGAAGGCAAATGGCCCGAAGGAGCGTCAGGGTAGGTTTGTCCATGAGGGCAGGTGAGGGTGTGGATCAGGGCTTATTATTGCTCCATGTAGGGGCAGGTGACACTACAACTTTATGAGCACTTTCCAACCCCCCCCCCCCACACACACAAATACAAACACACACATACACACAAACACACACACACACACACACACACACACAGAACAGGATACACATACAACTTTCATTTCCTTCTTTTTGTCCATTTGAATCTTGGAGCCACAGACACATGGGGCTTCAGGTGACGTGATGCTGTTGTTGGTATTATAAATAGACCCCATTTGTTAAGAGGAGGAACCGCATCAAAGGACTCTGTGGACTTGTGGCACTGTGATGGATGGACGCACCTTGATTATCATTAAAAAGTCATTTACAAGACAAATAGCGACCATCTATTTAAAATGATGTTTGCTATAAAGCAGATTTGAGGTTGGCCAACCACTGATGTGGACACACCACGCGTTAGCCTGTGTGGACACCCCACGCGTTAGCCTGTGTGGACACCCCACTCGTTAGCCTGTGTGGACACCCCACGCGTTAGCCTGTGTGGACACCCCACGCGTTAGCCTGTGTGGACACCCCACGCGTTAGCCTGTGTGTACACCCCACGCGTTAGCCTGTGTGGACACCCCACTCGTTAGCCTGTGTGGACACCCCACGCGTTAGCCTGTGTGGACACCCCACGCGTTAGCCTGTGTGGACACCCCGCTCGTTAGCCTGTGTGGACACCCCGCTCGTTAGCCTGTGTGGACACCCCGCTCGTTAACCTGTGTGGACACCCCGCGCGTTAACCTGTGTGGACACCCCGCGCGTTAACCTGTGTGGACACCCCGCGCGTTAGCCTGTGTGGACACCCCACGCGTTAGCCTGTGTGGACACCCCGCGCGTTAGCCTGTGTGGACACCCCGCGCGTTAGCCTGTGTGGACACCCCGCGCGTTAGCCTGTGTGGACACCCCGCGCGTTAGCCTGTGTGGACACCCCGCGCGTTAGCCGTTGTGGACATCCCAGACGTTAGCCTGTGTGGACACCCCGCTCGTTAGCCTGTGTGGACACCCCGCTCGTTAGCCTGTGTGGACACCCCGCGCGTTAGCAGTTGTGGACATCCCAGACGTTAGCCTGTGTGGACACCCCGCTCGTTAGCCTGTGCTAGTGTTTACTGATCTGCCCTCCCAGCAGTTCCAGGATTCATGTGGATGGTACAGAACTAGTCTGCTAGCACAGAGCTTTCCCCATCCATCTTCCATTTACATATCAGCAGGAGGTAGCCTTCTAAAGCTAGGCTAGCAGGAAGTAGCCTTGTAAAGGTATGCTAGCTGGATGTAGGCCTGTAAAGCTAGGCCAGCAGGTGTTCAGAGCCTATGTGAATGACATGGAAAGACAAAACTGACATCCACACATCTTTAAAAGGACAAAAAAGGTCCCCAAGTAAGAACAGTATGGAGGACACCTAAAGAGTGGAATCATCAGGACATAACTGCATGGACTCTGGACCTCCCTCTCTGCGAGCGGTCACATAAACGAAGGCTGACGGCGGCGATGTAGGAGGAGAGGGAGAGATGAAAGAGAGAGGGAGAGATGAAAGAGAGAGAGGGAGAGATGAAAGAGAGGGAAGGGAGAGTGTAGGTTCAGGCAGCAGGGACACCGTGCTCAAGCTCCCTGCGCCTTTAAATCTCAATCTTGCAAAAAGTTTGTTCCTTAAAAGGAAATCAGAGGTCTTAGCAGAGGCACCGCCTCTGAAATCATGAATAAACATAAGACTGCCTTTCCATGCATACATCATTCATCACAGGGCGACACTACCTAATGGTGGAGGACTCATAGCCCTTCGACACATGAAAAGGCAGAGAAATTACCAAGCCAACCATACAGGCTGCTCACTCGGCTTCTCAAAAGGACTGGGGGGGGGGGGGGGGGGGGGGGTCTTTGACTAAAATGGCTTCCTGAGATAACCATCTCCTGTGCCGCTCAGTGCCGATGTGGAGCAAAAGAAAAGAACCGTAATGACATTTGTGAAAATAATTAGAATACAAACGCAATCTCCCCTTGTAGTCAGCCAGCCATCACACCCCACAACCATTTCTCTCTCCCTCCTCCCCTACTCTCTCTCTCCCTCCCTTAACCCCCCCATCTCTCCACAGCTCTCTCATACCCTTTCTTTTTTATTCTCTATTTCTCTCTCCCCCTCCTCCTCCTCTCCCTCTCTCCTCCCCTCCACTGCCCCTCTGTACTAAGCGTATTCTCTCGCTACCTTCAGCTCGTTCTCACGAGGCTGGCCGTTAACCGCGAGTGCTTTCGCGCGCAGACGGAACCGCGTTCCACACAATCGCACTCGAGACACAATCCCGCTCCCGCCGGGCGAGGTGTGCGGCGCGGCAGCGGGCGAGACGCAGGCGCTGAGCAAAATGGACGTCTCGATCACGCGCCACCACGGAACAAAATGGACCCACGGTGCAAGTACCTCAGTGATTCACAGGTGGCTTTAACACATCACAGGAAGCACCGGGCTAAAGGGCTTTTGCATATCACCTTTTCAACATCAAGGACGAACTGCTCTGCAAAAAAATGTGACCAAGACCAGTTTTGCACTTACACGGCTGATAAGAGACCCAATGAAAACACTGTAACACCAGTCTTAATGTTTTAATTTAATAACATATCAATATTTCATTATGGCCGCACAATTCTGAGAGTCCAGATCCATAAATAATGGAGAAGCACAGGGAACAAAATAGTGACAGTGATTTAAAGCGTAAGAGTGAGCGCCATTTCCTGTGCTCTGAGCATGCCGTCTGCAAACGCCCTGGGCAAGTTTAAGTGAAAATATATATACACAGTGGATCCCAGGAATCTATTACAGGAAGATGGTAATTGGTGTATGAGCTGGTGTCAGTCTGTGTGTGTGTGTGTGTGTGTGTGTGTGTGTACTATAGATATATGGATACATAGGCAGGCATGAGCATAGGCTCAGTGCTGCATGCGCAGATATTCCTTTGATCATTTTTAATGGTGGCATTTCTTGCACGGGTGTGTATACACACACACACACACACACACACACACACACACACACACACACACACACACACACACACACACCACCCTGCAGGTGTCATTTCCCTCTCCTAGCTCTGGGATTAGTATGCGGTAGGCAATAAAGAGGCGGGTCATTACACTGCACTGCACGCATCCATAATCTCAACACACTGCCGTCATTACTGTTTCAAAAGGACTCACTGTCTCTTGGGGGGGGGGGGGCCTTGGTGGAGGAAGGCATCACGTACTGAAATACAGACGCAACGGAACGTAGACGGTCCGAGTCACTATGCAGGAATCATAAAAATAAAAAAAAACCAGCAGTGGCCGCATATTAGGAAGCAGTCTTGCGAGACTGGTAACCAAGGACAACCCCGGAGACTGCTGCAGTTACACCATCAGACGAACCCTCTCCCAGGTTTCAAACGGCTCAAAGCATCTGGAGAATATGGAAAGGTGCATCATTGTTTAGATCTTGCCCCGTGTGGAAAAGAGCACCTGTGATGATACGACCCGTCCAAAGAGCCTGTCAGTCCCGGTCTAGAACCGGAGCGCCACCCCCAGCGTGGTGGTGATCTCTGCTCCCCTGGGCTCCTGCAGAAGTCTCCATTATGGCTCCAGGTAGCCTCATCTTCTAGATGCAGACCAAGGGTTTTTTTTTCCTCACCTGGCCCAGCAGACAAGTAAGGAGAAAACCACAACAAACAACAACAATAACAACAACAATGGCGTTAGGACATGTGTAATACCATCAATTATGAAAGCATCGAATTCCCAGCTTCCAGAGGCTGTGATTGGATCCTGCAGCTGCCCGTCAAAGCCCAGCTGTGTGTGTGTGTGTGTGTGTGGGGGGGGGGGGGGGGGGGGGGGGGGCGGTGGAGTGTCCATATATGTCTGTGTGTGTATGTGGGCCCTATCCAAGGCCCCATGGAGACAGCAGGAACCTCACGGAGCAGTGGCAGGGCTACAGAGAACATTAGATCACAGACGGTACGCACCCACGACAACCTGACTGGATGTTGCTTAATCTGAAACAGAGGAAGAGGGAGAGAAAGCACCAGCCATTGGCCTAACCACTGTCCATCCATTATCAAACCAGTATCTATTACCTGACCACTGTCCAACCATTATCAAACCAGTAACTATGACCAGACCACTGTCCAACCATTATCAAACCAGTAACTATTACCGGACCACTGTCCAACCATTATCAAACCAGTAACTATTACAGGACCACTGTCCAACCATTATCAAACCAGTAACTATTACCGGACCACTGTCCAACCATTATCAAACCAGTAACTATTACCGGACCACTGTCCAACCATTATCAAACCAGTAACTATTACCGGACCACTGTCCAACCATTATCAAACCAGTAACTATTACCGGACCACTGTCCAACCATTATCAAAACCAGTAACTATTACCAGACCACTGTCCAACCATTATCAAACCAGTAACTATTACCGGACCACTGTCCAACCATTATCAAACCAGTAACTATTACAGGACCACTGTCCAACCATTATCAAACCAGTAACTATTACAGGACCACTGTCCAACCATTATCAAACCAGTAACTATTACCGGACCACTGTCCAACCATTATCAAACCAGTAACTATTACCGGACCACTGTCCAACCCATTATCAAACCAGTAACTATTACCGGACCACTGTCCAACCCCATTATCAAACCAGTAACTATTACCGGACCACTGTCCAACCATTATCAAACCAGTAACTATTACCAGACCACTGTCCAACCATTATCAAACCAGTAACTATTACCCGGACCACTGTCCAACCAATATCAAACCAGTAACTATTACCAGACCACTGTCCAACAATATCAAACCAGTAACTATTACCAGACCACTGTCCAACCATTATCAAACCAGTAACTATTACCGGACCACTGTCCAACCAATATCAAACCAGTAACTATTACCAGACCACTGTCCAACCAATATCAAACCAGTAACTATTACCAGACCACTGTCCAACCATTATCAAACCAGTAACTATTACCAGACCACTGTCCAACCATTATCAAACCAGTAACTATTACCGGACCACTGTCCAACCATTATCAAACCAGTAACTATTACCAGACCACTGTCCAACCAATATCAAACCAGTAACTATTACCAGACCACTGTCCAACCATTATCAAACCAGTAACTATTACCGGACCACTGTCCAACCATTATCAAACCAGTAACTATTACCGGACCACTGTCCAACCAATATCAAACCAGTAACTATTACCAGACCACTACCTTTTGCACCCTACAGAACCAAAAACTCCCCACTGGATTTAAACAGCATATAGTTCAAAGAAATGCTTCTTCCAATCAACTAGCAGAAGGTTGAACCACTACACGCAGGTGGGTGGAACCACACGCAGGTAGGGGGAACCACTACACGCAGGTGGGGGGAACCACTACACGCAGGCGGGTGGGACCACTACACGCAGGTGGGGGGAACCACTACACGCAGGCGGGTGGGACCACTACACGCAGGTGGGGGGAACCACTACACGCAGGTGGGTGGAACCACACGCAGGTAGGGGGAACCACTACACGCAGGTGGGGGGAACCACTACACGCAGGTGGGGGGAACCACTACACGCAGGTGGGGGGAACCACTACACGCAGGCGGGTGGGACCACTACACGCAGGCGGGTGGGACCACTACACGCAGGTGGGGGGAACCACTACAACGCAGTGGGTGGGACCACTACACACAGGTGGGTGGAACCACTAGACACAGGTGGGTGGAACCACTATATGCAGGTGGGTGGAACCACTACACGCAGGCGGGTGGAACCACTACACGCAGGGCGGGTGGAACCACACGCAGGTTAGGGGGAACCACTACACGCAGGTGGGGGGAACCACTACACGCAGGTGGGGGGGAACCACTACACGCAGGTGGGGGGAACCACTACACGCAGGCGGGTGGGACCACTACACGCAGGTGGGGGGAACCACTACACGCAGGTGGGTGGGACCACTACACACAGGTGGGTGGAACCACTACACGCAGGCGGGTGGAACCACTACACGCAGGCGGGTGGAACCACTACACGCTAGTGACTGAAGGGGCGCCAGTTCACCACGATGTGCTTCTGGTGCTGCTTAACATCATAAATCTGTCACAGATGTGCAGGTCAGTCTGATTATGTGCTGTGGGGCGGGGAATTGGGGGGGGGGGTCTGGCCCAGAGCCCACCAGAGGCCCCGGGGGGCCCCGGCCGGACAGCTGAGTGCATCCCACCACCCACGTCGCTTGGCCGTCTGGAACCGGGAGAGTTCAGGGAGCAGATGAATATCCGGTCAGAGGTTAAGGACACACAGACGGACGTATCTCAGACTCACCGCACCGCGGTGCCGCTGATGTTTATGGAGGAAGCCCAGGACGAGGTTCAAGCGTGGGGCTCTCCTCCAGAATATTCCACAGCGCTCCCGAGAGGCGGGCACGGTGTTTGCAACATGAGCACATCCTCACCTTGAAGAGCACAGCGGCTCACCGCCAACGCCAGCAATCCGGCACTGAATCAAAGACGCGAAAGCAAACTGCATTCTCCATTGATTTTAATTAACTCGTCTGAGTAAGCTAGAGTTAACTGTTGGGGTTGATAATAAACGCGCAGTTATTCCACACGCACCTCTTCATGTCTGAATGAAGCTATAGATCAGAAATGCTACTTGTCCCCTGGGCACTGCTGCAAATGTTGCAGCTTCAGCTGATGTAAAGAACTCACTGCTGGATAATATGCGCTCATAGCAGGCAGGCCTAACGATTCCCCAGGCACCGGGCCAGGGATCCCGCATACCTGCTAAAAGCACACATTCTCCCAGACACGGGCCTGCAGTTCACTCTAATTGGCCTTTTCAACAGCCCTGGACCTTAATTACTTTGTTCCTGTATGAAAGGCGTCAAGACTGCTCAGACGAGTCCAGGGTCATGACCCCTACCACACTGCCTCTCTCCTCCCACATACACGCTGCCGGTGTGTGTCTGGGCCAAGTGTGTATGGGGATGGTGTGTGTATCAGGCTGCAGTGTGTATGTGTGTCTGGGTATGGTGTGTGTATTGGTGTGTATATCAGGCTGCAGTGTGTATGTGTGTATGGGGATGGTGTGTGTGTATCAGTGTGAATGTGTGTATGGGAATGGTGTGTGTATTGGTGTGTGTATCAGGCTGCAGTGTGTATGTGTGTATGGGGATGGTGTGTGTATCAGTGTGTATGGGGATGGTATATGTATCATTGTGTATGTGTGTGGGGATGGTGTGTGTATCAGTGTGTATGTGTGTATGGTGATGGTTTGTGTATCAGGGTGATGTGTGTATGTATGTGTGTATGGGGATGGTGAGTGTATTAGAGCGATGTTTGTATGTGTGTGGGGATGGTGTGTGTGTGTGTGTGTGTGTGTGTGTGTGTGTGTGTGTGTGTGTGTGTGTGTGTGTTAGAGAGGAGACACACACCCTCAGGTCCAGCACACATTCCTTGCTGTGCACCAGTGACCTCTCCTTCCAGGCTCTCTTCTTAAAGGTCATTAACAGACACAGTTCTCAGACATCTGGAATATTTTCTACTTATGTGCATTTTCCCCTCCTGCGCCAGCAACAATAACAGAGGAGACTCACTTTGGTCCATTTGCAGGACTCCACTGTTTCCTATTAAGAACGCAGGGCCTTTAACTGATGCCTCTCAGGCAACGCTGAAAAGATTGGAAGAACAAGGCAAACTAAAGTTAATTTATCCATCATCCAATGACTCCACACCAGGAAACCTTGACGAGAAGCCCATTCAGTCCACTGGTATAATCCTCGTTGCCTTGAAGGACTTGAAGGAAAAGAGACTCCCATAGCGCACAATGAACAGTGAAAGTGCACAGCCTATTATGTGAGATGAATGCATTCATGGATCAATATCCCTACTTAAAAATATGCACCAATAAAACATATGTTAAATTTTCCAACAACAAGACGATTATAAAAACACATCCATTTCTGCTCATGTCTGCCTATAGCTCAGAGACCTCCTTCACTTTCACAACGTCTCGCTGTGCTCTGCTAACAAATGCTGACCATGTAGTCCACTACAATTAGCTTGACTGCAGACAAGATATGAATGCATGTAAATCAGTTATATTGTGAAGGAAATAATAGTCAGACTAAGCAGTATCAGCTAAAGTGATGCATATCAAAAAGTTCACTGAAAATCTTTAGAGTGTGTGTGCATGTGTATGTATGTGTGGGTGTGTGTAGGGTTAGGGTTAGGGTTAGGGTATGTGGTGTGGTGTGTTTATGTGTGTGTGGTGGTGTGTGTGTGTGTGTGTGTGTGTGTGTATGTGATGTGTGTGTGTGTGTATGTGATATGTGTGTGTGTGTGGTGTGGTGTGTTTATGTGTGTGTGGTGGTGGTGTGTGTGTGTGTGTGTGTATGTGGTGTGTGTGGTGTGGTGTTTGTATGTGTGGTCTGTGTGTGTGTGTGTGTATGTGATGTGTGTGTGTATGTGTGTGTGTGTGTGTGTATGTGGTGTGTGTGTGTGTGGTGTGTGTGTGTGGTCTGTGTGTATGTGGTGTGTGTGTTTGTGGTGTGTGTGTTTGTGGTGTGTGTGTGTGTGTATGTGTATGTGTGTATGTGGTGGTGTGTGTGTGTGTGTGTGTGTGTGTGGTCTGTGTGTATGTGTGTGTGTGTGTGTGTG
>NW_027507017.1:68567-122152 GCF_052324685.1 Brachyhypopomus gauderio
GCGGCTCCACCTCCCGCCTCAGTCTGACAGCTCGAGCTGTTAAGTGCACAGACGCGGTGGGGTGAGGTTGCCCGGCTCCGTGAGCACGCGCACCACAGCGTCAAGGACAACCCCACACCAATTAAACACCGCCTCTAAAAAGCCCTGCAATTTTCAAACTAACAGTCAAATGGGATGAGTTTGACATTAGCCCAGTCTTCCATCGCCGAATCGGCCTCTGCGCTGCGTCAAAGCGGCACGTGCACAAAAAACAAACTCCGGCGTGGACGTTATTAAGAGCACTGATTTGTTTGGTAATTAGCGCTGTCTGTATAAGGTCAAGCTTATTCAATTCATGTGGAGATTAAATCACTGCGAGGTCTTTAGAGTTGGCAGCAGAGGGAGAGGAAGAGAGAAGAGAGGGTGTGAGTGGGCCTCCTGAACTCTGGTCCTGTTGGAACAATTCGGCACAAAAACAGTCATTTAGATTCCTTTTTTTTTCTCTGAAGCATCTTGGTTCATAATTTACCATTTCTCAATTGCTGTCAGCTTACTTAGAACACAGACTTCAACACTAATGGGAAACTCTTGCCGATTCTGGTCCCTCCAAAATAATGTTTTGATATCTAAATTGCTTCTCTCATTATACTGATAGAAAACCAAGGTTTGCATACAAAGAGTGCGAAATGAGTATTTGCAGGATCAAACTGGGACAGAAGTACTGTACATCACTATAAAGGCTGTTGGTAATTATCTTTCACAGACGAACATAATGAAACGTGGCACTGGCACGACCACATTAATTTTCCTCGGGGCTGTAGGAAAGGTTGATAAGGGCTGATAAATAATGATTGTGCAGAAGAAAGAGTTCGGAGCAGGTGTGGTCCGCCATGCCTGGCCCTCAACAAGGAGACGGTGCAACGCTGATTAAATGCTGTGTGCTTAAGTCTTTCACGAGGCATCTTCCCGCACGAGGACAGCGCGGGATAATCTCCAGCGCGGGATAATCTCCAGGCCAGTGGCAGAAAGAACACAATTAATGTGTAATCCAACCCCAAGCCTGATTGGGCTTCTGATTTGCAAGAATAAAAATCACACACGCCGACCGGGAGTGTGTATGAGGGGTATGGAGTATGTGTATCTGTGTATGGGAATGGTGTGTGTATCAGGCTGGTATGTGTGCATGGGGATGGTGTGTGTATTGGTGTGTATGGGTGTATGGGGATGGTGTGTGTATTGGTGTGTATATCAGGTTGAAGTGTGTATGGGTGTATGGGGATGGTGTGTGTATTGGTGTGTATATCAGGTTGAAGTGTGTATGGGTGTATGGGGATGGTGTGTGTATCAGTGTGTATGTGTGTATGGGAATGGTGTGTGTATCAGGGCGATGTGTGTATGTGTGTATGGGGATGGTGTGTGTATCAGTGTGTATGGGTGTATGGTGATGGTTTGTGTATCAGGGTGATGTGTGTATGTGTGTATGGGGATGGTGAGTGTATCAGTGTGTGTGTGTGTATGGGGATGGTGAGTGTATCAGGGCGATGTGTGTGTGTGTGTGTGTGTGTGTGTGTGTGTGTGTGTGTGTGTTAGAGAGGAGACACACACCCTCAGGTCCAGCACACATTCCTTGCTGTGCACCAGTGACCTCTCCTTCCAGGCTCTCTTCTTAAAGGTCATTAACAGACACAGTTCTCAGACATCTGGAATATTTTCTACTTATGTGCATTTTCCCCTCCTGCGCCAGCAACAATAACAGAGGAGACTCACTTTGGTCCATTTGCAGGACTCCACTGTTTCCTATTAAGAACGCAGGGCCTTTAACTGATGCCTCTCAGGCAACGCTGAAAAGAACAAGGCAAACTAAAGGCAAACTAAAGTTAATTTATCCATCATCCAATGACTCCACACCAGGAAACCTTGACGAGAAGCCCATTCAGTCCACTGGTATAATCCTCGTTGCCTTGAAGGACATGAAGGAAAAGAGACTCCCATAGTGCACAATGAACAGTGAAAGTGCACAGCCTATTATGTGAGATGAATGCATTCATGGATCAATATCCCATGAACATGCACAAATAAAAAGACTATTCAATTTTCCAACAAGATGACTCTAAAAACATCACATTCACTAAAGCACACAAGGCCAGGACCTAATTCATATTCATATCTTTCATATCATCTCTTCCCATTTTCTGTTAAGAGTTGCGATCCATGTATTGTTCAGGCCTGTGAAATAAAGCTTACATCCTTCAGACAGACCAGACAGTATCTCCAGGCTAAAGGCAATAATAACACCATTAAGATGCAACGACTCACAGTTAGATCGTGCTCATCTTTCTGGAAAAGAAAAAGAGGAATAATAATAAATAATAAATAATAATAATAATAATAATAATAACAGTGATAAAATCCCTTGGCCAACATGGCCTGTAGTCATGAACAAAGGCTCACTGTCAACAGCTTCCCCTGCTAATCGACGTGTCAATCAATGGTGAGGGAGCTGCTGCCTTTTAGAGATGCCCCAGGGTGGTGGTTTAGAGCACGCTTAGTTTAACAAGCCACTAGTGGAGCAGGAGTAAACAGAGGGGCTTATGGACTAGGGTATTGACTCTGTGATCAATGCTATTGATCAGTTAGCTCCGGCACTTTCAGCAGTCTACCGGAGCTCTTACACACCCTGCCTCGACCGCCTAGACCAGGACATAGACACACACACATGCAGTTCACACACCTTCCTCTAGGAGGAGACAAAGGGAATGGCGCCATTAAAATATCAACCAGTTCACTCATCCGTCAAAATGAAATCAGTAACGTCTACTAGTCAAACGAGGCCCTTTGTAATTATGCAACACTAAAACCAACTGCAGCCACCAAGAACCAGCGGAATTGCCTTCGGGGTAGTTGTGGTTGGGCTGTATGGCCGTTGTTGGGGGGGGGGGGGGGTTGCAGCCGTGTGCCGGTCAACTGTCACAAGCCCCAACTCTGCTGACCCAGAGGGACGGGTAGGTGGGGGGGAAGACTAAAGTCACCTGTCACATGAGACCGGTGCAGATACCACACAGCCTGGCATGCAAAACGCGCTTCCTGTCTGTGAGGCTGCTGGTGATAACATGCATCATCTCATTAGCTGCGATCCGTCCCTAATCAGCAGTGACACGTCCGTTTGCCAACTGCAGCCGGTCGGCTAACTCGCCCCCGCCATGCTCCTTCTCCTCTCCCAGGGACCGGGGATTGTAATTTGGCGTGGACGGACACGCAGGAATTACTGCCGCTCTGCCTGGCCTGCAGTGCAAATGGAGATAAATGTGGCAGCCAAAACGAAAGATATTCACGTTCAGGGCCGCCGCCCCGGAGCCAGAGTGGATGTGACGGCTGCCGTCGCCTTCCAGCGTTGGGGTTTGGTGCTGATCTCATGCAAACGATGAGCACAGACAGGCCGCGGGGCGGGGCCAAGTCCGGAAGCATTGGTTACAAATGATTTGATTGGTTGGAAAAAAAAAAAATCTAATGGTGATTTTTCTGACAATTTTGCAGTTGTGGTTTAGGATGCAATTATATTCTCGAAGTTCGGCTCCAGCTGAGTATTACTGGTTCACAGTATCAGACACTTTTTCTACATTTAAAAAGATTCAAATGATGAAACTATGAAGTAGCCACTACTGTACACTTGGGAGAGCAGTTTTATAGGACTACAACTCTTAGAACACACAACAGAACAAACAAAAGACTAAAGACTAAAATATCTCGTAGGCCTAAATCTTAAGAATCCCATTCTAAATGATTACAATGATGTTAATAAGGTGTAGTTCACAGGTCCAGCTACTTGAAAACTGCATTCTTTGCAAACAGCAATTTCGATATGAAATCAAGCATCATTCATCTCTCCCTAGAGCAGAGCTCGCAGAGCTCACCACCTATGGCCCCGTGTGCGCTGAAGGACCCAACTCGTTTTCTTTCTTATTCTGTTGAAGACGAGGATGTGACCCTCAGCTGTGACCCTGCCCGGACCTCATGGTAGTGCTCAGACAGCCAGGCTCTACTGGACCGGGCTTTGGTACGAGAATGGTTGACATTTTCTAACTGCAGGCTTTTTATGAGCGGTTCTCCCGTGTAGCCCCTTAATCGTGCTGCAGTAATAAGCCTCTTCAGCCACAGTTGTCTGGTTGAGCAGGTCTGTAACTTCACCATACAGGACAGACATTTAACGCACAAACACAAAGCACAACAACAGTCTATAGTTTGGTAAAGGGTTTAAGCACTAAATAAAAAGGTAGTAGCAACTTTTCTCTTCGGTAGTTCACTGGGGACATACTTTGACGTCCATGCTAGCCAAATGCTTCTCGTTTCAACCAGATAAACAATACACCAAGGACGTACAAAAACTTTTCTAGAATCGGCTTTGGTCATCTTTTAAGACTGAATCGGTTTAATACCAGAATACCATGAAACCACAAAAAAAAAAATCTAACCAAAACACCCCAAACAGTGACATTAAAGAGATGAAACATCTGATTTTTGAAACATGATTTTGAAATTTTTAGAACCGCCTGTCTAAAGTGGACAGAAGTGAACAGAGCGGCTCGGTGATGAACAGAGCGGCTCGGTGCTGAACAGAGCGGCTCGGTTCTGAACAGAGCGGCTCGGTGCTGAACAGCTCGAGGTGTCTACGCACACAGAGAGGCTGCCGTACTACTGTTCACCTCAGGAAGGAGTCAGGAGGAGAGAAGCTCTAATGTCCTCACACGTCTCAGTCTTCCTCTAATGTCCTCACACCTCACAGTCTTCCTCTAATGTCCTCACACGTCTCAGTCTTCCACTAATCCTGCTGCACGGTCATGACCTCCATAATAACTAATCTGCAATGCAAAACACAGATGAAAATTAATCTGTGTAAATTATAAATTTACTTATAAATCCTGTATGTACTTATACATTATTTACATCACACACAGACATTTTTATATAATTTTATATAGTTTACACAACATATAATATATATAATATATAACATATATGTTCTTATATTAAATATACATCATATATTAAATATCTATGTCTATTTATATATTAGTATATATAAATACACACACCACACACGTGTGGTGTATATTATATATTAAATATATATATATCCTATATTAAATATCTATGTATACTCTCTCTCTTTGTCTCTCTCTCTCTCTAGGGATCCACACATTCTAATTCATACTGGATTTTTTTTCCTCCCGTTCACCTTTCACAAAGCGTCGATTCCAGACGATATGAAAAAGTAATATTCCAGCACTAAAGCTTGATTTACACCTCACTCTGGTCTCTCCTTCTCCTTTTTTTCTTTTTTATTCGATCATTTAGTGGGGATCGTATAACTGTATATCAGACACAAATGAAATCAGGTCCCATGCACATTAAGGCCGTGTGTGAGAGCGGCCCACCCCGCACGGCCCACCCCGCACGGCCCACCCCGCACGGCCCGCCTGCCTGGCCTCTCCTCCCAGCCAAGGGCACTCCTGTTCATTTTCAGGCCCATTTCCTCCTATGATTAGGCGATCAATCAATCCCAGTCTTCAATCTCTTCACGCAGACGGGATTATCTGTCCATCTCCCCCACTCCTACTCACACACTCACACACTCGCACACGGCAGCACATTAGCATCAGATCAGGTGTCACCAAGCTCACACACACCGCAACACCAAAAAGAGCACAGACATCTCATCATCATCGCCCTCTTCTAATACTCCCACAGCTCCCCTGAAACACACACACACACACACATACAGACCCCTAACACAGGCAAGGCTAATGGAGACACAAATGAAGCTCCAGATTTGTTTTACCTTTATCTATAGCTGCTGTATAAAACGTCCTTCCAATGCAATTGTGTCTAGCTGTGGTGTGCGACCCGTCCAGAAGCAGAGCCAGGTCTCCGGCTTGTTGTCAGCTGTTACTATAGAGAAGCGCGCTGTAAGAAGCCTCTCGTGATGCTCTCTGCTCTCACAGAAATCCCATGATGCATCCAACTGCTTCTACAGTCCCACAGTGCAACAGGGAGAGATGCACCATTTATATCTAAACCTTTCTGGGTGTGACCGGGTAAGTGAGTACAGCCTATCACACGTCCACTCTGGCCTTGTTCTGATGAGAGGGCCATGAGGAACACAGTACTGTACCGGTAAGCGAACCGCCATGAACTGCCACAGGATGGGCAGGACCGGGCCAGGACCGGGGCAGATCTGTCAGGGTGAACAACCCCGACAAAGGTGCGTCAGATCAGAAGGTATCTTCCAGCAGTTCAGCAAAGACCTGAACCTGCCTCCAAACAGATCTCCCTCGGACACGGACGGGGCATTTATTATTGCCCTCCAAGCAGACGGGGTTACTAAAACTTCAGTCTGCTTTCATTAGTCAAAACGGTGCGACCATCCTGCTCCTCCAGAAGACCGAAGAAGAAACATGCCAGTTCCACACCTGTCTTCATCATTCCCCTGAGCCTGCGCTGACGAGGAGAACGTCACGTCTTTAAACCGGGTGGAGGGGAAGAATGAATGGGTGATTGAGAGGTCAGGAGTCTGCACAGGTAGGGGGAAACCTCGCCCCACCCGTCATAACAAACAGTTTTGTGCCGAAGAGAACGGGTCAGAAGGAGCACCGTACCGTGATGTGCAGATATTCAATAAAGGGCCACCTAATGGACCAGAGTCAGGGGGAGAACGAGTAACCCAAAAAGCTTTTTGATGTAAAGACACTAATTCTGTTAACAGCATTGATCACGCTGTCATGCTTTCATTATGCTACAAAGGCTTTTAGCACCATCTGAGATACTAATAAAGTTGCAAAGCCTCCAGAACACTGCGTTCCACCCCCAGACACCCCCAACACCCCCCCTGCTGGCCCCTACCTCAGCCTCGTGAGCTCTTTTGGACTAGACAGTATGGAGAATGGGCTTATATCTCCACTCGTCTCCCTTTTGAAATTAAAAGTAAAGCCCTGGATTCACCCGTGCGGATGGAAATCTACATGGGCGCATTCACTCAAGAGGAAATAATAATAATAATAATAATAATAATAATAATAATCTTTATTTGTATAGCACCTTTCACACATGCATGCAACTCAAAGTGCTTTACAGAATAAACAGAAGAAAATACTGCAGACAGCAAATATTTCATATTTTTTTTACTCAAAACACATCCTGAATATTAGCTGAATGAGAATCACATAGTGTTTACAAGCAGAAACATTTGTAAATCTTAAAATAAGGGCCTAGTGCAGCTGAATCGTGCAGCTGAATGTGTGTGCAGAGCGCCGCCCTGCTGGGCAGACCCAGCTCATGGGCATGTTTGCAAGGCTCCGCCTCCCTTCTATATGGAGACAGGTTACCTACATAACAAACTTGAATATTCCTCACAGAATCGAACAAACTCCCCCCCTTCTCTTCAGACTCCCATTGTTCAACACAGACTAAAGACCTTAAGGGAAAGTAACACTAACGTATATCTGGATAAAGTTTGCAGTGCAGAACAAAATATCAGGCTGACGTGCTAAGCCTCTCGGATCTCCACAAGATTTTTTCCCGCTGTCCGGAGAAGCGGCCCGCACAATAAATGGTTTTAATACCAGATCACAAACCCCACGAGCATCAGGCCCTTGTTTCTCACATGTCATCATTTCTAATTACGCGCGGAGTAACTTACCAAGGGCTTGCCGCTTCCCCTCACAAGGGCCGACCATATCCCCAGCAACGGCAGCAATTAATCAGGGGCCACGGCCATGCTTTCATGTAGAAGAGAAAGAACATAAAAGCAATTTTACTCAAAGCCATATCAGCAGCTTCGCAATATCAGACGCACCACATCCTGGACATTGTTAAATGCTGTATGTCTTCAAAGCTGTAATGTAATGTTTAAAAAAAAAAAAAGAAAGAAAGAAAATTTGTAGTGTTTGTAGTGTAAGCCAAGAAAGTGAACCTCCTTTAAACAGTGCAACCACAGTGTAGGACACATGTTTACAGTGTTTAACTGGTTTGTAAACTAGACTAAATAAAACTACACAAATAAAGTTGGACTTAAATTGAATGAGCAAACAGAAGGGGAGTTACAACATCCACTTTAGATCAGGAACACTGGCACTTTTTGTGGAACGAGCAAGATCACTATCGCAAGGTTCAAGAATCGAAAAGCACTTTTCAAGGTAAAACATAATCCAGGATGCGAGATAATCCAGGATGCGAGATAAATCCAGGATGCAGGTCCCGGAGGTGTCCTGTATGACATGTGGGTTATGTCATGGCTATTCTTCACCGCACCAGTCTGGGAGGATAACATTTCAGAGACATCTCACTCCTCCAGAACCCAAGAAACATGGCACAGAAGATAGGGGCTGACATTTCTATAAACTGAGGTTTGCCTCAGTAAATTTCTCAATTTCAATGAACAATTGCTATAAATACATTTCTGCATCCAGACCAATTTCCATTATAAATCTTGCAATTTTATATTCCTGAAACTGTGCTAATACACACCTCAAGTTAATCTTTACAGGACATGACCAAAGTATACACATGTCAAAAGTAGTCACAATAAACATCTATCCTGGCTTAACTTTAAATATTAATAAAACGTTTTAGCAGTCCTGATCTTGCAAATTAGATTAGATTAACTGTATTAACTGTATTAGATACAGTTCTACTCCAAGGTTCCTCTCACTCGTGACCCACGTTTGAAGGTTTGAACTTCTGACATGTTGATGTTTGATGTAGTCCTACAGGTTTGTGCAGCAGTGAAACACTCGTGAAGGTGGTCATGCCTGCTCATAGGTAGTAGGTAGTGTAACACACACACACACACACACACACACACACACACACACACACACACACACACACACACACACACGTTGGTCATGACCAGGTCACGTGGTGCGGTTTCTGCGCACCGTTTCACTCGTTCATCTGCAGGTTCCTCTCCAGCGCGTCTGTTCTTCTCCGGTCCGTGGACGTCTAGCTGTGTCAGCTAGCTTCCTCCATCCCTCCATTCATTTACCGGCCGTGTCAGAAACGCTTTTCTACCCACCTGGTCAACGTTTCTAAAACACCCGCCCGCAATCCGCCTCTCCCGCCTCGCCCGCCCCGCCATCCCGGGCGCAACCGAACCGACTGCGCCTGTCAGCCAATCACACGTCTTAAAAGATCTTACGGCCATGCGGCAAGGACCAATCACAGGACACAATGAGACGGAGTGTGTGTGCGTGCGTGCGTGCGTGTGTGGGGGGGCGGGGGGTGGTTGCACAGCAGTGATTTCCATGGGAACCAAGCAAACACCACGCGCAGGGCTGTGAGAGGCAAAGGGCAGACCTGCAGGGTGGCAAGCCGTCGCCTTGGCAACCCAAAGCTACCATTGCAATGGCAACTCTTTCATTATATATATATATATATATATATATATATATATATATATATATATATATATATATATATATATATATATATATATATATATATATATCCAGACTACTAAAATGATTCCTTAATTTTTAATTTCCCAAATATCTATAATGTCTTTGTTAAATACATATTGGATTACTATAATCCACTGTATTTTGGAATTAATGCAGCATCTCGCTTACAACTAGTTCAGAATGTCGCAGTTACATTATTAAATTATTAAACGAGATGAGACAATGCTACTCCAGTTTTAGCATTCTTCCACTTGCTCTCAGTGCATCACAGAATACAAAGTGGCTTTGATCATTTTTAAAGCTCTATATGAAGTCGGACGTGCATATGTCGTGGACATGCTGTGTATATATATTCTCCATTAAAGGTCTGTTTCCCATTCTTTTATGACTATACCACGATCACGGCTTGAACAAAACGGTGATCGTGCTGCACCGAGATTTTGGGACGGCCTCCCAAGTGACATCGGACATGGCGTCATGTGTGACGATTTATACATCTTAAAATGTAAAACACAGTTATACTGATTAGCGTTCAGCAGCAGTTTAACTGTGGACTTGCGGGTGGGAGACTGCACTGTTGTCAGTGTTTCTGTGTTTGTGTAAGTGGAGATGTCAAGAAGGGAATATAAAAATATATATATTTTAATTGTAAATCACTTTGGTTTGAATATGCTAAATACATAAAGTTTTCTTATATATTTCCATCAGTCTGTTCTCACTTACACAGCCATAATGACTAGAGTTGACCCCTTATGTAGGTTATAGTAATTCAATGTCCAAAAACATTTTGGTATCTCATTGATCAAAGAGCTTGGTTCATTTAAGATATTTTATAGTAACAATATTCCCGTACCTTTCTCATTCTGAAGCTTTACACAGCATTACGTTGATTTCAATGTAGTACACTCGATTGGCAGGTTCCACACGCGCTTGTCATGACATGTCATCGACCTCAGCCAAGGTTCATACGATGTGATGGAGAGGTCAGAGGTCAGAGGTCGTTGTGTGTAACAGAGCTAGACAACTTGTAAGGCAAGTTAAAGCAAATTTATTTATACAGTGATTCAAAGTGTTTATAGAATGCCTGTAGCATTCATGTGTCCAGAGGCTAAGAGTGGTACTGTTCTGGAGGAAAGTGTTTCTGGGTTTATAGACAGAGCGCTTGGTGGAGGATGAGGCTGAAGGTTTTATCTCAGCCTGGGATCTCACTTCCGAGTTTCAGATACAGCTGAAGGTGGGTATGGTAACAGGAGCGTGTAAGATGACAACAGTGTATTTTGATACAAAGAATAGCTTATTGTAATCTTTCAGACTTTTTTGTAATCTTTTGTATACAAAATTAAAACAACTGGGAAAACTAGAAAAGGTGTCTCTTTGTAAAGTGTCTCTCGGGGACAAAGGATGTCTTTCATTTACTCATTAAACTTGTTACTTATTTCTGTGAATGACCTTTAAATTGATAGCAACTTCAAAATAAAAGACTCTTAATCAGAAAGTGTTTCCAAGATTGAATTGTTCTTTTTATGGTGTCATTCAGGTAATCAGTGACCTGTAGCTGATTACTTGGTGAAAGAAACCCAGACAATCAGAATTCCTTTCAACTCACTATCTCACTACCACCTGTCTTTCCACTCATCCAGCTGACATGAATTTATTAAGCAAACAGAGAACACGAGTGTAACCTTGACAACGGCAGAAAAAACCTCGTAGCTGGGATTTCACTAAAGCACAACCGTGTTGTGGACAGAACTCATTGTGAATGACAGAACAGAGGAGACGTGTCTTTGTGTCTCCATCGATGGTACACAAACATGGTTCCGTAATTCAACAGCTTTGGTTCCAGACAGACTCTGATGTCACGTTCACGCGTACCGCTCTAGGTTAGGGGTGTGCATGAAATGAAGTTATCAGATTAAATCACAAAATTACAGGCCACCGGATGGCGTCACCGAGCTCACAGAGAACTATCTGGGCAGCGTGTGCACCTAATCTCCCAGCCCTTGTGACTCACAGGCAAACTAAAACTTGCCAATGTCTTTGTTACGAACCGAGATTATTAAAAAGATATCCCACGGCAACTCATTATACCATCAGACTGGGCCTTTTCCACCCGCCAGCTCTTTAATTAAATCGGAATTATTTGAAAAATAAAAGAAAATCAACAATTACGTGAGTGGCAGCCAGTCTGTGTCTGTGCTGGAAGACTGACACTCTTATCTCATTCCTCTCTACAGCACATGAAGCTCATACCCTCCTTGACTTATGTGTCTGTGCCCCCCCCCCCACACAACCTCCCCCTCTTGTGTCCACTGGTTTAAAATTCACTCATTGTCAGACTGAACCAGAGGACAGAGGTTCAACGAGAGCCATGGTGGGTCAGTTCACATGTGCTTCAGTTCTCCTTAAATTGCTTCTGCTGTCCACACAGCGGTTTTATTAAAAACATGTCTTGTGCAGAGTTGAACAAAATCTTTTGTGAAAACTTTCCTACGCGCATATGAATACAGCCCACTGTTCATCATCTCCCTTACAATCAAGAAAATTGATGAGATTTTCCCTCATTGTACAAACACAATAGCAGTCAGGACACGTCCATTACTTGACCGATGTTGTGATTCTTTTGGTGTAATAATATCTAATTTCACATAAATGTAAGGAAACAATTGAAGTAACTGATTGCAATGTGAACAGGGACAATAACGCAGGCTGAAAACACAATTACAGTGTGAGTAAGGCTATGTCTGTCAGCACTAATTATGTGTTCTGTTAATGGCGCTGTTTAGAAAAATAGCCCATAGCCTACAGAAACCATTGTGGACTGAAGAGTTAAGCAGGATATTGTCAAAGCGAATCTTTCTTCCATTACCCATAACACGACACTTTGTTGTATAGAATATTGTCTCATTCTGCATGGCCTTTTGTCTTATTGAAAGACAGAAATTATTACTTGTGAAAACACTGAAAATAATGTCAAGGTTATTTCAGAATGGTTTTTTGTGTGTCTTCAGCTGTGTGTCTTCACTGTACACTCTCACTTTTCTTAAACAATTACTCCAGAACGTCCCAAAGGCCGAGAGTGCCGAACACAGCTTCAACCAGCGCACTGAAGAAAAGAACAGATTCACTTTTAACTGTAGTTGTGAACTTTATTCACGAGCATTGCCTTAATGTTCTGAAACACTGTAAAGTTGCAATACTTTTAACCACCATGCAAAATGCCAGACAGGCAGACCTGAGGATAGGCACACGCGTATATAGGACTTGGAACGGAGCTTGTGAGAATGAGCACATTTAGAGGCGGACACAGACATCAGCTAGCAGTCCTTCACCCCATTAGTGTCGGTGTTTGTGTGTGGTGTCAGAGCACTCCTTACACTCTCGGTGGGAACACCCTAAGGAATGCACACCCTGTTCTTCCCGCTCACTCACACAGACGTGATGAATAGCGAAAATGCTCTTCAGAGACAAAAAAAAAAAGGTCAGAGGTCACCAATCCAACTTGCCACTGACGGATGTGTGACTCACAGGACGTCTTTCTTTTGCCACAGATGACATGACTGTACAGCACATTGTAATCTGGGCCAGTTGGTCCAGAAAACACGATTCCATTTGCCACTTCGTGAGTGGAAGAAAGCTCACTTTAACCAAAGACCTTCTGAGCAACATTTAGCCATGAAGGTCAAGGAGTGGATGTCCGATCAGAGCCCCTGAGCTGGCCGAACGAGGATCAGACGCTCTCCGTAGCAGGGGCGTCTCCCCAACGTGGGAGAGCATGGGTGGCCATGGAGAGAGGGAGAGAGGGCCTGGTTGAAATGAATTATCAATCTGCTTTACATTTGAAGGTAATTAGAATTCTTCATTTCTTTTGTGTGGACCAGGGCAGAAAGACGCCGGGCGCTTTGGGGTGACAGGTTAATTGAGGAATAATACCCTTCAGAATGATGGATTTTGGTGACTTGAGATGTCAGATTCCATTATGGAGAATTTAAATTTGCAATTAAAGTAGGAGGCGGAGTGCAAGATTCCCTCCTTTTAATTTTCCTTACGCCAGCTCCTCCCCCACAGCAAAACTCCTTATTAATGCTGTGTATTAAAGTCAGGCCCTTCCCATAATGCCTCTGTCTGTTTCCTCGTGTTTGGAGGGAAAATAAGGCTTGATTAACATTCTAACGTGTAAATACGACAGCTCCTGTCCGCAGAGAGCCGTAAAACGCCCCTCTCGGAGCGGGGACTCCGGTTGGGAGCGTCGTACCACAGCCCCTGTAGAGCGGGGACACAGGTTGGGAGCGTCGTACCACAGCCCCTGTAGAGCGGGAACTGCGGTTGGGAGCGTCGTACCACAGCCCCTGTAGAGCGGGGACTCCGGTTGGGAGCGTCGTACCACAGCCCCTGTAGAGCGGGGACTCCGGTTGGGAGCGTCGTACCACAGCCCCTGTAGAGCGGGGACTCCGGTTGGGAGCGTCGTACCACAGCCCCTGTAGAGCGGGGACTCCGGTTGGGAGCGTCGTACCACAGCCCCTGTAGAGCGGGGACTCCGGTTGGGAGCGTCGTACCACAGCCCCTGTAGAGCGGGGACACCACTTCACTTTACACAGATTAATCTTTCTTCTGGTTCTAAGAACATCGCACTGTGCCACGAGAAAACAGTGATTATGACAGGGACCGATGTTTTGCGACATCTTGCGCATGCTCCATGACCTTTGACCTTAGTGGGATCTCTTCAGGGCCGGAGGTGTGGGAGAGGTCACGGGCGTCTGGATGGATTCTTGCGCTCCGGGGAGGCCGGTGTTGTTCCACAGGCAGACAGTTGACTTATGGGGGAAGTGTGTGTGTGTGTGTGTTTGTGTGTGTGTGTGTGTGTGTGTGTGTGTGTGTGTGTGTGTGTGTGTGTGTGTCAGAGCCTCACCTGTTTCCATAGCTCACTCCCTGCGTGCGTGTCAAGCTCTCAGAACAAGTGGCTAATGACGACACTTGTGACTATAAATTCCACCTATAAAACAGGAGCTCATTTGACCGCGTGAAGGGCTAATCTTTTACGCTGCCTTATTTTTAGATGCTGTTATTTCACTCATCTGAATGACGTGATTGACTTGTAACCTTACTACAGGGCATCGCTTTACGATTCAGTCATATCATTTATTCTCGGTCTGTTGCAAACTGAATCAGTGAAATGTAATGCTGTATTTAGGTGGAGCATTAACAGCAGCCTTGTGATCAGAGACTGAGCCTTATTACACCCGTCAAATATCGAAACTTGTTAGCAGAGTCTGATACAAGATGAAATACACAAGCCAGAACCTATTTGGTGGATGCCTTCCAAGAAATAGAAATCTAAGGCTTTGCCCTCGGACACTGCAGGGCGGGGGGGTAGGGGGTTAGGTCATAATGAATGAGCCTCCCCTACAGTCCAGTCCAGCGTCTCTTTACTGCAGGACAGAAAACATGAGTGTTGGTCATTGCTTCTGAACGTGAGTGTGAGGCTGCTGAGACACCAGGAGTGTGGGGAACGGCTCGGCCAGGAGTAGATTCTGCACGTCTCCCGTCTCTCGGAAAAGGCGATCTCCGCCGTGCACAACCATCACAACTGCCGGCGTCAGCTACTAAATCAGCAGTCAAGGTGACGCACGGCAGACAAGCAGTCCTCAAATAGTGAAGCAGAGCAGTGCGGAGGGGGGGGGGCTCGCACGAGAGGGGAGACAGATCCGCTTTGTCTTTAAAGCGAGAGCGGAGAGAGGAATGGTGAGGACGGCTCGAGTGATGACTGACAGCCAGAATGTCCTGTTTGTGCAGTTGTGCAAAATTTTAGCAGTTGGGACCGGCGTGTAACAATGACAGCATAATGAACCGGGACAAATGCATCTTTTATTGCCCCACCCTTAGCCCCCCCTTTGCCCTCCTCTGCCCCTCCTGCTACCCGTGTTCTACCCTGCAACCCCATCCTGAACACTCGGACAGCTGGAATCAGAATTCATCCGATTAGTTCAGCGGCGATTCTCTCCCCCATTTCAATCCCCCTCCTCCTACACTCCTCCTTCCTCTCCTCCCCCTCCTCCTCCTCCTCTCTCTCTATTTCTCTCTATCTTTCTCTCTCTCCTGCTCTCCCTGTTGTAATAGGATCTGCAGGAATCATTCACAGCCTAGATATAATTTACTGCTCATGGTGCACAACGCCCCCCCCCCCCCCCCATTGCACCTTCTCTTCGTCGCACAAGGTGCCCTGCAGATGAACTAATCATACTTGAAATATTATTTCTGCTTCTTATACTTCCATTTCGTGAACAGCCTCAGTTTTATGGTGCAATAGATTTAACCCCTGCCTGGAACTATATGCGTGTGTGTGTGTGTGTGTGTGTGTGTGTTTGTGTGTTTATGTGTCGTCCGAAGGAAAGGCCAGGCCCATTAAAGTATGTTTATTAGTTACATTTGGCTGTGTAGTGACAGGGACCTTGTCTCCTCTAATTTCAACTGCGCCTACACCTTTATCTCCCCGGAGAATTTTTTATAAGTGTGATGAAAGTGTTGTCATTACATGGAGAGCCATGAACATTCCAGCGATGCAGTTAGGAGCCCTGACCACATCCAATAACACCAGAACACGCAGGGCCTCTCACCCCGTGACCGTCGCTCTCCACTTCCAGGACGGACAACAGCACACACACATACATCATTAACCTTTCCAAATGAGCAGCCACGCCCGTGTTAAGCAAACAGCCAGGCTGTGCCATAGCGCAGACGGTAAGGGACCAGTGTAATTAAAACGAAGACAATCTCCTCAGCACAAGCACGTATGCACACACTCCTCGTGTGTGTAAGTGTGTGTAGGGAAACCGCCTGCTGCCTCTGCCACAGCGCCATTGGCTGAGCGGCTTTGGTACAGGAGATAGTGCTTCACATGCAGCAAAGTTGTTTATTTAGCTGGGCCCTGCTTCCACAGAAGGAGAGAGAGAGAGAGAGAGAGAGAGAGAGAGAGAGAGAGAGAGAGAGAGAGAGAGAGAGAGAGAGAGAGAGAGAAGCAGCTGGCAAGGAGACAGATCGAGTGCCAGCACCGTTTGTGGGAAAGTGACAGAGATTTGTATGTAATGCTATTGATCAGGCCCCACCCCCATTGATCTCCAGAGAGACAGCGGTGGTCTGGATTAAGAAGAAAGTCTTTTAAACCTGTATGGGGCATTACATCATCAAAGCTCCCTGGGCCTCATTGGCCAAACATGGTAAATGGATTTGGAGGGGGAATTGACTCGATTACAGGAACATCATTTGGAGAAGAATAAATCAGCTTTATTGTTTTGATTCTGTCTGAACACTGACTCCAGCTCCCTCCAAATGACGCCCACACCTCCACTTCCTTCTCGCAATATCGCGCTGTTTTCTGTTTTCTTTTAGAAGTGAAAGGTTCCCTGCTGCAAAGTTGAGTTGTTGTTTTTGAAAATAATTGGTTTAACTGTGGCTCCCACCTCCTGGAGGGGGGGAGCGGCTATGAAAGTGTTCTCCTGGGTCCTGCTCTTACATCGCACTGAACACAGCTACCGTCTGTTTGGATTGGAATCCATATTGCATAACACTGAACTATTGTTTCCTCTGCAGGATTCTTAATGTTACACCATTGCCTATTTATGCTGCTAGTTACATAATAACACATGATCCAGGCTTTTCAGGAATGATGTTCATTGGTTTTGTATTGCTGATATAGACATTTATTTTACTGTTATTAAATGTACAAGTCCCTTGTTTTATGGTCTATTGTTAAAATCTATATGATTATTCTAGGCAAAACACAAACATGTTACAGCTTTATGGTGTGTCAAAGTCTCTACTACATGTAGGAGTTCAACACACACACACACACACACACACACACACACACACCTCAGTCTTTAGCTATCTGTATCAGCTTTTCCTTTCTGGCTTCTACACAGGTATTGACTTAGACTACGATACAGACAGAGATTGAGAGCATGAGAGAGAGAGAGAGAGAGAGAGAGAGAGAGAGAGAGAGAGAGAGAGAGAGAGAGAGAGAGAGGGGGAGGAGAGAGAACTGAGAATGAGGAGAAAGGGAGAAAAAACAGAGAAGAGACAGAAGGTAGCTCTCAGCTGCTCACTTGTATTTAAGGAGTGCGTTTACTTTCCATTGATTTCCAATGCTTTACTCAATGTCCTGTCACTTTTCATTGCAAGTACATGGGATCTCAGTTTAGCTGCTTACAGGAAACCAGGGCAAGCCCAGAGGGGAAATGTGGGAAAGATTTCACTCAGTCCCCAAACAGCCCACTCTTACTTCAGCAGAAGCCCATCCTGCACGGCCTGGAGATGCCACCGAGTCCTCTACGCTGTCTGCTTCTGCTGTAGTCATGCAGGCCCTCGTGTGCTGCTGCGAACTGCACCGTTACGCCCATGCGCAGACCTCTGGACTGGCCCTAAGGAACAGGCATTTCACCTGACCTTCTTCTTGCTTTGTCCAGACTGATGTAAAAATGAACAGGATGGAGGAAGTGTGACCTGCCGTGTGGGATGACCGTGGTGGACCAGAAGCGACGACACGGCTTGTACCTACATACGCATCAGGAACATTTCAAAATAGGCTTTGCTGATCATGGCGTTACGCAGTTCCATAAATGCAAAACTCTCTATCTAACTCTCTCTCTCTCTCTCTCTCTCTCTCTCTCTCTCCTTCTCTCTCTCTCTCAGACCTCTAGGCATGATGGTTTTGCAGTATCTCCTTTTTACATTTCTTTTTTAATCTGTTCAGGCAGCAGAGTTCTGTTGTCTTGGGAGGGACTGTGATCAACCCCCCCCCCCCCCCCCCCCCCCCTCTCTCTCCTGGCGAGTTTTAATCAGACGACACTCCTCTTTCCTGTTGTCTGGGGTGCGAATGGAGCTGCATTCCTTCCCCTCTTCTCTCTCCAAACATAATCTCCTCCTCGCGCTGAACATTAATCCTTCCTCATTTCTATCTCCCTCTATTTCACCCGTCCCCCCCCCCGTCCCCCCACCATCCTGCATGTTGAGTTTTATTGCTTCCAGGTGTGAAAGCCCAGCCTCGCTTACAGGCACATGTGTATGAAGGGGGGGGGGAGAGAAACAACCTTTGTTTGGCATTGTGGCGTTTTTCAGAAGGAAATGGTCGCTGTGTTCGGTCCTCGGAGGAGATGAGAGAATTTGGGAGAGGGAGGGTTACAATAATTGGGTGAGTGGGTTTTGGAGAGGCAAGCACATGAAGGAAAGGGAGTTATTGGGTTATGCAGGCTGAGCTGTCCTCTGGGTATGTCCACTGAGACACATGTTAGTGTTGGACAGGACATCTATGAAGTGGTTGTCTTGGCAAAATGAACTTCCATGTGTGGACAAAGTGAATATATGAATACTAAGCTAATACATCCTTTCTTCCTTCCAGCCCTTAGAATAGCACAGTTAAAGAACACAGATTTTATCATGTCGGGTCATTTTTTGGCAAGTAGTTCATGTTATTTATTGGTGTTGGCCAACCTGTGTTTATTATACCATCGATTAAAGACCCGTGCATTCATAGATAAAAGCAAAAGAGGAAATCTGCGTACACACACACACACACACACACACACACACACACACACACACACATACACACAACATGATGTGTGTGTGTGTGTGTGTGAAGAGAGAAAGAGCAGAGAACAGTGATGACAGCATAAGGGCGGGCTCCTTGGGGAGTGCAGGCATGAACAGTCCTCCGCTCTGCCTTACGAGGTCGGACGACCTGCCTGTGATCACTCCCCATACACTCCTGTTTTTACAGCCATTTCAGCACGAGCAGGGATGCCTATAACTCACCCTCATTTCTCCCTAATTCCTTCCACAGAGCACAGACAGTGTGAAGACCCTCCGTGTTCACTGGTCCAGACTTTAATAACACACACACACACACACACACACAGCAATTACATTTACTCCTAGGGTAATTATCTGGATCCCATTTGCCAGCGGCTGTTCTTAAGGTGAATCAGGAATGCAACATGCTATTTTTAAAAGAGTGTGTGTCCGTATTCCCCAGAGCAACACGTGTGTACTGCTAATCCAGTGATCTTAACTGAAAATTGGTGTCTTAACTAGCAAACATTAGAGGCTGAGGGATGTTCGGCAGTTCAAGTTTGAACAATTAGCCAACACCCTGCAAATTCCACAGCCATGCAGGAGAGCACCACCCTGTAAAGACTGTACAGGCTCCTGGTGTTAAATCGGTTAAACACCTTCTACAGCTGCCCTGCTCGTCTCCGCACGGCCAAAACCAAGTGTTGTCCACCTGTGGCTTCATTTCACAAATTTACTGTTAAGGAAGTCCATTTACATTATATTGTATGTATTACAGTATATTTATTTTAATATATTACATGGTTCTGCCATAAAAAAAAACCCACTTTGGTTGCTATGTGATTGCTGTGCTTTGATCAGTGATTTAAAATTGCAGAGTAATTGTTTATATTTCTTCACTTCTCCCCTTGTCTCTTTAATTTGACGGCATCGTGTCCTCCAGCCGAGGGACCGTCTCACTCGCGCGAGACAGGGCTGCTCCTGGGGACAAGCAGTCAGGACAGTCCTAGCGAGCAGAGGGAGATGAGAGAGAAATGACAGAGATAGGGGCAGAGGAGGGTCTCGGGAAGAAGCAATTATTCTAAGACATGCTGACTCCATTTTGTAATCTACAGATCCACCTTCAATCTCTGAAAGGTTGGGAGGAAGAGGAGGAGGAGGAGGAGGAGGAGGAGGAGGGAAGGACCCCCCCCCCCCTCGGGTTCTCTCCTCGAACGCAGGAATGGAGCAAGCTGATTAATCTGCCAGGAATAAAACAACCAAAATTTTTTACACACTGAGTGGCATGTCTGTGCACCCGGAGAGGAAGACATCTACACACAACACACACACACACACACACACACACACACACACACACACACACACACACACACACACACACACACACACACACACACACACACACACACGTTGACTGGAATGACATTAGATGCCAGTGCTTGTTTGTGCTCTAATGACAAGCAACAGGGGACGTTGGTCTCCATGGCAACAGCCCGGGCTCAATACATCATACCTCGTTACAGTAGTCAAGCGGGGACGTTTGGTCAAAAATTAATATATCAGGGGAGGTGGGTGGGGGTCACGGGGGGGGGAGTGGCCTGTATTTGTTATACAGAGCTGATAATACCAGCATTAAAAAAAGTGGCCTGATTAATTTTAGACCTCAACCACACACACACAAGTGAAATTAGCGTACAATGACCTTGGCTTGATAGTCCTAAATGTGTGTGTGAGCCTTCGGGTGAATGTGTGTGTGCATGTGTGTGTGTGTGTGTGTGTGTGTGTAGGCATGCATATGGGAGCCTGCAAAAACATTTCCTGCAGTTCTGAAGAGCAGAGACAGTCTGAGATACCCAGAAATACTTCTTATCATGAGGGTTGTGCTAATCAGCCTGTCTGAGTGAAACTCCAAATACCGAACCTTCCTCTCTGTACAGAAGCTTCTTTAATGCAGACAGGAAGCTACATCACTCCTCACCTCACAACATTTCTTGTACCCAGCACACCTGCGCTCAGAAGCCAATCAGATCACATTAGCACATCTACGCAGGGGTTAGATTCCACTATGCAAGAGGCAGTTTTTTCTCGTTAGGAGATTAACATCAGATAAGCAGAGGAACAAGATTAGTTTTTGCTGAACATTTATCTTTTTCGAAAGAGGAAACTTTTTTTTAAATATTGCCCCTTTCAGATCAAATGTGCTCTTTCACTCCAGCAAATCTCACACAAGTGAGAAATCGGGTGGTCTCAGAACGCTAACGAGTTTCAAATTTGATTGACTTTTAATCAACTTTTCAGCAGTTGGGTGTAGTTTGGTGGGGGGCTCCTACAATAACCACATCTGAATGCCTCTAAGGTGCAATAAAGCACCGTGACAAAAGATTCCTTTGATTATGAAATCATTATTTGCAGCAAACTGCAGTGTGTTCGCATGTTTGCTGGTCTTTATGAGCTAGCGTGCATCACCACGCCCCAATAACACCGCGTGCCTCTAATGCTGGAAATAAGATTGTGAACCGTTGTTCAGCTTTGTGAAACAGGCCCATATATTTGTTCTTTGCTTATTCAGGCTTTGGCAGCCTTCTGCAGTACGATAATATTACGGAGACTATAGGTTTACACACACACACACACACACACACACACACACACACACACACACACACACACACACACACACACACACACACACACACACACACACACACACACACACACACAGGGAGCAGGGCTCACAGTCTAGCAGATGTCAGTCAGAGAATCTCTGCCCAACAGACAATACTTATTCCACGAAGCCTCCTAGGTGTCTCCACTGGACACACGCGTGTCGACTGGTGTCTCCACTGGACACACGCGTGTCGACTGGCTGGTGTTACATTGCTCTTCTCTTCTGCAAACAACCTGATTCACAAAGTAACAGGGATCAGTCTCTGAAATCCCATTTCTCCGCGGCTGAACCTCCCAACACACTTGATTCTGCCAGAAGTGTTTCTTACAACAATAACTCCAGGTAGCGCTGCACAATTGTGTGTCAGAGCCGCACTCTGCACCAGACCCCAGCTGTAATTAAACAGGGAGAAACACCTTGGTTGGATCGGCGGGCCTACTACACGTGGCTTTTTAATATCGGCGGTTGGAATGGTTGCTCTGTTCACTTATTTGGAAGGGGTGTGTGTGTGTGTGTGTGTGTGTGTGTGTCTCTACTTTTCATAGTCGCAGTTTCATAGTAAACACAGTGTCAATATTTGATTTATATGTTTGAACCTCCGACACGGCAAAAAAAAAAAATGGAATCACGTTTTTACCCCACACGATAAGCGTCAGGCGTTTCAACAGCCAGACGGAGGAAGTCAGATGGAGATCTACCTCTCTGCAGTATTCCCATATTCCTCTGAAATGATTGCTTCAGCATCTGTCAGCTTCCTGGGTCTGCACGTGACAGGGCGGTCGGAGGCGGTCCCCTCGTCTTCTAGAACTGAACTCTGGTCCCGCTCTTCAGGACATGCCGTCTCCCCCGGTGACGCTGTAATGGGAAAATCGGGGGGGGGGGGAGAATATTCTGCTTTTTAATGATATCATATTACCTCTGTGGCTGGGATTTGAGAGGGGGCCGGCGATGCAGACGGGCCAGATTAGGCCCCTGGAAATCGGCTCCTCGTCAACTATAATCCCCCCCCCCTCCCCCCCCCCTCCCAATTTGGCACGTTCTCAAACTGTGGTGATGAAGAGGAGGGAGAGAACGCAGCCCACCTCCACCTCCACCACTCCAGATTCAGCAGCCACTCCTCAAACATCTTCTTTAAATCCGGCCTCCGAAGGGTTAAATTATTGATGTGAAATGGCATGCTGGATTTCGTCTGGTGCCTACTAATTAGATTGTAATTACGGTGGAGCTTTGCGAGCCTGTCTGCTCTGATTAGAAACACTTTGGCGGCCTGATCCGCCTGACCTTTCTTTTAAAACTTCAACTACTTCAGATTAAGCTCAGCCACCAGGGGTAAACGCTTAACAAATAGAGGTGTTTCTGGATAAGAGAGACAATGGGGCAGGCTCATCTGTGCCTGAACACACTCACATCATCAGAAAGAGAGAGAGAGAGAGAGAGAGAGAGAGAGAGAGAGAGAATACAAGTCAGACTGAGAAACAAAGTCAAAAAGACTGATGGAACATAATAATGTTAGGGATGCAAAAAAACAGACAGAAAGACGAGAGGTATGAGAGTAACAGAGGAACACATATGTTCTGTTAAAGCACCGCAGTGCCATAAAAATATATGTTTATGCAATACCAGATTGTAAGATAAATCTGGTAACCGGTACATCAATGCATCATAGTTCCCAGGTGTTCAAAAAGAGCAGTTTCCTGATAAAGTAGAGTGGAAGATGGGAAGAGGGAGAGAGAGAGGGGGATAGGGATATAGAGAGGGGGATAGGGATAGAGAGAGGAGAGAGAGAGAGGGGGATAGGGATAGAGAGAGGGGGATAGGGATAGAGAGAGGAGAGAGAGAGAGGGGGATAGGGATAGAGAGAGGAGAGAGAGAGAGGGGGAGATGTGGATGGCCATTTATTACTTCTCCTGGTAGAAAACCCTACAGTGAGAGAAAGTGTGGTACATTATGCAAGAATGTTTGGTCCAGCAGCACTCTGTGATCCAAACGCCACACTCCTCTCTCTGAGACTCAGCTGACCTCTGTAGGTCAGATGCAGACGGCACGTTTCTTTACTCGGGGCGAGGAGGAGGAGGAGGAGGAGGGAGAGGGGGTCAGAGCGTGGCACCGAGGCAGCGGGGCAGTGCGGGTGAGGAGCAGGCCATTCTCCCTCCCGGCTGGCGGAGCTCACACGCTGAGGAACGAGTCTGGCGTTCACAGCACACCTGGTCTCCATTACGCCTGCGTTTCACAGGCCTGCAGCCCCTAACAGGCCGGCATGGGAACCAGCAGCAGAACTTTCATCCCCCCATCATTAGAGCAGCCAACTCGGGGTCAGGGCCCTGTCTCACGGTCGCTCGCCCGCAACACACAACAACTGACTTTGGTTAAGAGGGAAAGTGGAGGGGGGGGGGGGGGGGTGGAGACAGCACAAAGAAGAGGAGAAGAGAGCTGAAATACAAATATTCATATGAGGGAGGCTTAGAACAATTATTGAATAAAGAATTTATTTCTGGGTGATGCAGGATGAAGCCCTGAGCCACACCTCAAAGGTTCAGAGTGCTTGGTTTGTCAAAACCGGAGCAGAACTCTTCACCTACACAGCCACAATCACAGCAGCACCCCAATGCTTAGAACACACTCTCAAACACACACACACACACACACACACACACACACACACAGTAGAGGCAATATAAGATTAGAGAATAAACTGACAGACAGATGGCAGATAGACCGACAGACACACACACACACACACACACACACACACACACACACACACACACACACAGTAATACACAGTAATACACAGTGAGGCGTGGTTAAATTATAGACTTCACACTTACAAGCACACATGCTTCAGAATTTAAATATGAGCGTGTCCATGCAATGCTGAATGGAAGATTTATTCTGGTTACACTGTGGGTTTATACCTCTTTAAAGCACTCCTCTGTGTAATGGCTGCAGATACATGGATTGGTTCATTCTTTCTTTCTCTCTCTCTCTCTTTTTATCTCTCATCTGTCTTACATGTTTTTTAACCGTTTAAGTGCTTTAGCAGACCATACCAACAAAGAACGATCTGAGAAGGTTATTCAGACAAACAGCAGATGGGCAAAGGCTGTGCATGGTCTCCTCATTATCATCTTAGCATGAGAGAGAGAGAGAGAGAGAGAGAGAGAGAGAGAGAGAGAGAGAGAGAGAGAGAGAGAGAAGGCAGCCATAATGAAGTGTAATGATCCACTCTCTCACGGCACCATGGACTTTCTCTCATAAATCTTAGCAAACATTTTGGAGGTAAAAAAAAAGAAAGAAAAAAAAACTTTTCAGAAAGTTGCATGGAGTCCTCATGAGCTCTCTACCTTCACACTGCTTTGAGGTTACCAAGGTGACACCTAGAGTGAAACTTTGAAGTGAAGTAAAACTATCCCTCCATCTCTGCTGAAATGATTTATCAGGTATAGTAGGAGAGAAGAGAGAAAGAAGGAAAGGGCCTAGCAGTGAGAGAGAGAGAGAGAGAGAGAGAGAGAGAGAGAGAGAGAGAGAGAGAGAGAGAGAGCGGAAGACAGACAGACTGCTACATTCCCTGAACATATTCTCTTCATTACCAGAGGGAAAGGGAGCCGATCACTCAGTTATTGGTGCCGTGGCTGGGTAATATTCCAGCCTGTCAGGGATGATTTTCACTCCGTTTTGCTCAGACTCCTTCTGATGGAACCCATTTTCCGTTAAGCGGAACCAGAAGGTACTGCGAAAACCACGACACCTGATCCTGTGTTTAGGAGACAGGAAGAGCAGCACCAAGGTGCACTCACACACACACACACCCTCCCACACACACACATGTATGTGCACACATGCACAGGCACACAGACACTAGCACACACACGCGCGCCCCCAGTGTGGCACGACCCCGGGCTGTCTGAGCGTCTGCTCGGGTGCAGGGTCTGGCTTCACCAGGCCTCCAACACACTTCATCCACACTACAGAAGACATCTCTCCACAGATGTTTTTTTTCTTCTTCACAGTTTTAACAATGGTAGTGCATACAGGCAGTTACAAAACAATGATATTTCTTCGATAATTATAGTCTACATACCAAAAAAACACACTCTTCCAAACAAATACTAATAAATAGAGAAATGAGTGTGCTTGTGTTTGGTTGTCTGCTCTAAGATAATGACCGTCTGTTCTAAGCAGAAATGAGAGCTTTCTCCGCTCTGTACCGAGGTAAAGGAGAGCCCCAATCTTCATAACAAGGTCTTTATGAATAAACAGATGAATCACAGCACTTTCTATATATTTACTTTTGGATGTCCAAATGGTATATGAATAGGAATCAAAACAACAAACACAACTGTATGTTGTGGTCTGCACACTCATTATACACTCTCATTAGACACACTCATTAGACCCTTTCATTAGACCTGCCTCGTGACTGAACCTACACGTGATTTTACAAATATGGTTATTTTACGTTAAAAAAGACAGGGTACAATACTATGGATTAATACAGACTGCTGCATTTTAAATCATAACAGATCTATGCTCAAATGAATATGAAATTTTTGTTATATTTTGTGTATATTTATATATATATATATATATATATATATATATATATATATATATATATATATATATAAATGTATACAAAAAATATTTAAATTCTGACAGTGGAAAGGAGCGTATTGTTGGGGTACCAGTCTAAGGCAGACAGTGCTGTAGAACACTGGGGCAGGGCTGTAGAACACTGGGGCAGGGCTGTGGAACACTGGGGCAGGGCTGTGGAACACTGGCAGGGCCGGCGCCACGGGGGGGGGGAATGGGGGCGTCGCCCCCTCAGGCGAGGTGTCCCGCCCCCTCAATGTAAAAAATAAGACCCATTTATTTTACAAAAATCGCTACATGGTGCCCCCTCGGCCGCTCAACAATCGTTACACGCACCCCCACCCCCCCCCGCTCAACAACTTACGTTCGCCCCCCCCGAAATTTTCTGACGCCCCCTCACTGTATATGTTCTGGCGCCGGCCCTGAACACTGGGGCAGTGCTGTAGAACACTGGGGCAGGGCTGTGGAACACTGGGGCAGTGCTGTAGAACACTGGGGCAGTATTATGGAACACTGCGGCAGTGCTGTCGGCCGGACTGCATTACACTGCTCTTGCTGATCTTGTGATCAGCTGTTTGCCAGTGGAGGTTTGTGAGCCATGTATGTGTGTGTGTATGTGCTGATGAGTTCGCCCTCTCCTGTGCAATATTCTCCAATCCGATCCACCTCTTCAGGCTGGGCCAAGCCTGTTTAAAGCGTTTCTCCAAATCAAAAGAAGGTCTCATCTTTGCTATTTAAATGTATCAGGCCCGACCACACCCCCATGGTTCTGCCCAGCCATCATTCCTCCTGACAGATGAGATTGAATTAGTCTGACCTGTCCTCAGAGCTCACGTGTAATTTGGCTTTGACATTGATAGACGAAAAAGATGCACACACAACAAAGACGTAGGTGCAAGGGATAGAGAAGACAGAAGATGAAGAAAGTAAAAAGGAGAGAAAGGAGAGGAAGAGGAAGCTCCCTCCTCTCCCTCCTCTCCCTCCTCTCCAGTCGCCATGCAAACAAAATGCTCTGCTTCAAGCCTGACGCCATTATCGTAACGGCCTGTCTGTTAGGGATTAGTCTTGTGCGACTGAGCGCCTGCGTCTTGCTCAGATCTGTGCTGATGTAGAAGCACCCCCACTAAACCCAGTCGTCACCACTGATCCTAACACACATACCAGAACAACACGCAGGAGCGTTAGCCCCACGACACGCAGGAGCGTTAGCCCCACGGCACGCAGGAGCGTTAGCCCCACGACACGCAGGGACGTTAGCCCCACGGCACGCAGGGACGTTAGCCCCACGACACGCAGGGACGTTAGCCCCACAACACGCAGGGACGTTAGCCCCACAACACGCAGGGACGTTAGCCCCACGACACGCAGGAGCGTTATCCCCACGACACGCAGGGACGTTAGCCCCACAACACGCAGGGACGTTATCCCCACGACACGCAGGAGCGTTATCCCCACGACACGCAGGAGCGTTATCCCCACGACACGCAGGGACGTTAGCCCCACAACACGCAGGGACATTAGCCCCACTACACGCAGGGACGTTAGCTCCATGACACGCAGGGACGTTAGCCCCACGACACGCAGGAGCGTTAGCCCCACGACACGCAGGGACGTTAGCCCCACGGCACGCAGGAGCGTTAGCCCCACGACACGCAGGGACGTTAGCCCCACAACACGCAGGGACGTTAGCCCCACGGCACGCAGGAGCGTTATCCCCACGACACGCAGGGACGTTAGCCCCACGACACGCAGGAGTGTTATCCCCACGACACGCAGGAGCGTTATCCCCACGACACGCAGGAGCGTTATCCCCACGACACGCAGGGACGTTAGCCCCACGACACGCAGGGACGTTAGCCCCACGACACGCAGGGACGTTAGCCCCACGACACGCAGGGACGTTAGCCCCACGACACGCAGGGACGTTAGCCCCACGACACGCAGGGACGTTAGCCCCACGACACGCAGGGACGTTAGCCCCACGACACGCAGGGACGTTAGCCCCACAACACGCAGGGACGTTAGCCCCACAACACGCAGGAGCGTTATCCCACAACAAAAGGCTGCATTTAGACAGTTAACAGCAAGCTTGCATGTTTGCCCTTTATGAATGGAAGCAGAGCGTGTGGTAGGCTAAGCATGGCTACTTGAGGCCATTATACAGACCACTAGTCAAAGAGTAATGGCTCACTCTAATGCTAACAGAGGTGTGGGGGCGGGGTGTTGCCATGCAGGCCAGAGGTGTGGGCGGGGTGTTGCCATGCAAGCCGAAGGGCTGAGATAGGCGTCGCCTTGCAGGCTGGCGGTTTTGCTGGGCTGTGGCTTCCCTCTGAATGTCTTCTCCATTGGCTCCCTCTGTGGTTGCAAAGCTCTTGAGGAACCCACAGGATGATTAGGGGAGAACAGGGTATAAGATGTCAGCAGGCATCATCTGTCCTTGCAGAACATCACAACAAGGAGGCCGTATCATGCAGAACACACTCTGGCGGACGAACAGAGGACCTGCAGCATTCTGAGGAGCTTGCTTCGCTCCCGCCCAAACTCCACCCAAACTCCGCCGCTGAAGTAGAAAATCAACTTCCCCAACCGGTGATCACAAGCACAGCGAGCCTCCCCATCTCTGGTCTGAGAGGATTGAATGAATGTTCGGCCTCTTGGACAAGTGAAATGGGTCTGTCACCTCCAGGCCAAGTGAAGTCAAAGGAGGAGTTCCTCTGGCCCCAGGCTGAAAGTTCCACTAAGGTGCTAACCTAATTTCACACTCCCCAACCAGTGCCTGGCTCTGCCACAATGCAGCGCCTGACTGCTGGTGCCATCTGGTCCGGAGCTGAGGGGAGCGTCCTGGGTTTTTCGCACTGATCCGATTATGGTGCTTTTAATTCATTCGGGATGGACCACTGCGTGTTAATTGGCTCAGCATGGCCAGTGAATCTGGAGCCCCCCTCCAGCTAGGATGGTCCCTGCTTTCTGCTCCTCTCACCAGGGGTGGATGGGGGTGCCGGGGGGGGGGGGGGGGGGGGGTTCCTCAGAACCACAGGCTTCCAGAGGGGGGCACACGCAGGGGGAGCCACTGGCACACAGCTTGCATGAGCTCTGAAACAATACAGGCCCCACAGGCTAGGCATATTGGAAACAGGAGGTCTCACGCGCTGCGACTTGGGAAACGTGAACTGAGACGGGGTGAGGAATATGTTTTCAGACACCAGCCCAGATCAATGGCTGCTGACCCCACCATGCCATTCAACAGCTGTCAGCATTGCCTTTTTCTTTTTGCTGTGGACAAATCGCATCTCTTAAATCAGCCAACTACAGACAAGCGCAAAGGTAAACGTACAGGAAAAAAATATAAATGCGGCTTTTGGTAAGCTTGGGACCCCCAGCTGACAATAAGCTTTTCAAAACCACAGGGCCATTGAAAAACCATCATTACAGCTGAGCTTGTGGAGAGAGTTCAAGCATTGTACTACTTAAAAACGACTTAAATACTTGAGACCATTCTATATACTCAAGGTCAGTCTGTCCCCACTAACCACAAACCAAGGTTTTTGGTAACAAAACTGACCCCCCCCCCACCAGGCACCAAAAACAGCACTTCAATCATTGTAAGAATGACAGTTGGTTAAGGTCAAAAGGTAATAACAGGGGAGCAAGTCTTTATCAGAAGGATTTCAATAGTGAAGTATCTGACCTCTCTGCTCCCATTGGCTATTGCCGTTGCTTAGTGGCGGCTGGGGTGGGGGTTTGGGGGGGGGATGTGGCCTAGCCCGATCTGTTATTCCAGTTTTGTTTTTTGAACAGAGCGTCTTGTTTCATATGGAGTCTTCCTGAGTTAGAATCAAACCTAAGTGCTACAGCTGTGCCACATTCCTTAGGGGAGCCTGTGGCTGCTTGTGTTTAGGTTTTTTCTTTCAGTAAAGGAAGCAAATGTGTTAGCATGGGGCTAAGGTAGCTAATCGACTAATTATATATATATAAAATGATTAAATATATAATCATGGCCTACATGGTGGAGTCTGCTGCTGGTTAGGACGCCTGCACTGCTGTGATTTCAGGCCTGGGTTCTCTGCACTGCTGTGATTTCAGGCCTGGGTTCTCTGCACTGCTGTGTTTTCAGGCCTGGGTTCTCTGCACTGCTGTGTTTTCAGGCCTGGGTTCTCTGCACTGCTGTGTTTTCAGGCCTGGGTTCTCTGCACTGCTGTGATTTCAGGCTGTGTTTCCTGCCCTAAATGAACAGACTCAATAAAGCAGGAAAAAGTGAACACATTGGCACAGGCAGCCACCCACGCAGCCAATCAGATGGAGATCAGCGGATCAAACACACTCAATGCTCTACTGCAGAAGAACCTCCTTCTTCTCCTCCTCCTCTTGTGGTCCACGCTCCCTGCCATGTGCAATGGAGCCGCCATCCTCTCCTGCCCAGTTCTGGCCCTTTAATTAGGGCATGGTGTTGGTGACGCTTACATTTGATCATTTACACCCGTCCAAACGAATCAAAGCATGGTTAACAGCAAACTTCACTTAAGAGTTATATGTGGGTCTAAGTCTTAATCAGATCCAGTTAGCTGAAAACAGCCGTTTCTAATTAAGAGCCAGGCCACATTTTGCACTTAATATGTTTTAATTAATCTTGTCCACTAGCCATCCCTAACGAGCAGGACCGGGGTGGCTGTGGGGAATCCCCCATGAGGAACAAAGCATAAACTGTGAGACGGTGGCCAAAGGGCGTTGTCAAAATCTGGCTCATCTTCATATTTTAATTGTAATTAGATTTAATTAGGGTTTCAAATTGAAGTTAATCCAAAACTATGTTGAGATATGCATGCTACAGCATATATAAGGTTCATTGTATGTATGTGCTCAAATGCCCCATGTGAAATTTGTGGGAAAGATGCACAACTAATCTAGTTGTAGATTTCATTGTAGGAGACATAATTACATCTAACTGATAAAAATATCACTACACACTCAAGTGTCAGTGTAATTTTATATATATATATATATATATATATATACATACATACATACATACACACACAGGCAATCCTTTAAATAAGTGGACACCTAGCATACCTAAGCATGTCTTCGTTATTATGCAATAAAATAAATGTTAAAGACAAGCCTTCATTTTATGGAAAACTATTGCACAATGATTACTGACAACAAAATCTACCAGAACAAAAACACACACACACACACACACACATAAGGAATAACGAACACTGTTAGGATAAGGAACACTGTTAAACACTTTTACATGGACTCCGATATTATAGTGGGAGTGTAATGAACACCCCATGATAAAGCATATCCATGCTAGTAAACAGCTGTCACTTAAATATGTGATATAATAGCTTGTGCAATCAAACTTTAAAAAACACTGTTACTCTGATGATGACTTTCAGGGGGGTTTCTTATGTGACATTTTCACTACGGGGCTAAACGTATTGTGCCACTAAGAAAATTCCTGTCTGTTATAAGCAGTGTGGTCACACACACAGGACAGTATAAAGCTGCATCTACAACAGAGTGTAGGTTATACGTTGGGGACTATACATATGAAATAACCCTCACTTGGGGTACTTTACATGTCAACAATCAGTAATCATTTATTTTACCTGAAAAGAAACATTCTGAGAAATAAATCGATCAGGTGTCCAAGTCTTACTGGTACAGACTAGCTCACTCTTCTTAAGTTGTAGGCTGTGTGGGGACAGTAATATTAATACTTACTGTTCATTAAACAATTTTTAAGAATTTTAAGTTTATACAAAAGGCACATCAAACACAAACATGAAAAAAATACTCCAGACCCACACTGCATTTATGCTCATACTTTTTAATGTATCACAATGAGCAAGAAACATACTTGATGAAATATTTTCAAAGGAGTATATTCAATTACCATCTACAATCAACTTAACTAGGACAACAAGGTTTTTGTGACAAAAGTTTTTCTTTAAAAGTCTGAAGTTCCATATGGTTTATGTATGTTAGTCTCCGTGTAATTTGGTACAGTTTGGAAATCTTCATCATATAATAACAGTAACAAAAAAAGCTAACAAGACTACAGTATAGAAAAGACATCAAGAACAACATTTTTGGTTTAACTTGCTCTTTTTTTGTACATTGCAAGGCTGTTTTCTCTACCCTCTGTTGGGCTACCTGGAGCCACTGAGGCCTGCATGAGGCTCGGAGGAGGAATAATTCAAGAAAAAAAAACCCGAAGAAGAAAGAAAAAAAAAAAGCATAAAAAAAATTGTGGCACCAGGAGTCACGAAAGGAACAGGGAGCTTCAGCGTCAGTCCGTCTTCAAAGCTGAAGCACACGGTTTCTGTTTGGTTGTTCGTTAGTTTGGTTCTTAATTTTGGTTGGTTTGCTTTTTCGTGTTTAACTGCTTCCTCAGGAATGACAGCCAAGAAAAACCCCTCCCCCTTGAACAGTGAGTCATTTGTTGATGGTTCGATGCGATTGGCCAGTTCCAGGTCAGGGCGGGTCAAACCGGCGACTGACTGGAGGATGCCGTTTGTCAATCAGTGAGACAAGCAAGAAAAAACTAAACAGGTAGCAACACCATGAACTGGGAGAAAAACCGAGGTGCGTGGTACTGTCCATCCCGTTCAGGAGTGTGAAGAATGTCCATCAAATTAGATGCAGAGTGAGAGAGAGAAAATTGGAGAGTGAAAGAGAGAGGGAGGGGGAGATAGAGAGAGAAAAGAGGTGGCTACTTCAGCCACTGAAGTTCAGCGTAACCCAGACTTACTCCGCTGTGTCACACATGTCCACTGGTTGCAGTGTCTGTTCCCGTAGGCATATGGTCAGTGATAAATAATGACTTATCAGAGGACTTAGCAGAGGAGTCTCTTCTCTGCCTTCTGCTCCCATGCCCAGTTTTGGTATGCCAACAGCCTTCCTACACGTTTCAAAGACATCTCCAAAGCTTCCCAGAGTTCAGTTCTCTTTGTTTTCCTTCTTTGTCATTTAAAACAAAAAAGTTGATGTCTTCTTTAAATATATCTATATCTGTATACATGTTTTTTTCACAGTGGGCAAAAGGATGACCTCTACAGCAAAACCTGCCTTCTTTCTCTCTTTGCAAAATGTCCATAAAAATCAAGTATCCCAATGAAAGTTGATGTATCTCAGTCGCATCATGGTGTGCCACAATAAATATACACTCATCAGGGGCACCAACTGAAACTCCTTTAGTTATCAACTGCATTATGCTTTGGCCACATTCATAGATAATGAAAACAAAACTGCTCAGTGCTTCAGTTCTACTTTTTCTCCACATTATTTACTTATTGTGACTCTTATTGTGAAATCTTCACCCTTGTTCTGAAGATCCAGCTTTGCAGTTCTGAATGTTTTGGTGTAAAATAAAACTGGAAAAGAGAATACAAAGTACAAAAACGTAAGCTGACATTGGAAACACGCACATAGTCCGTGCTGGCAAAGTTGATTGTGAGGGGTCTTTGGCCCTCACAAGAGCCCATCAAATAAACGGAACACTTTGGAAGCAAGAGATCAAACAGTGTCAAAAAGACAAACATAGGGACATCCTTACACCATAAAGTGGCTCTGTCACAGAATAAGAAAAAAACAAAAATCTGTGATTCGAATTTAAAGCTGGTGTTAAAACGTTAATTTACGAATACGAGGAAAAAATTAATATACAGAAAATAAAATAACATACAAATAGTTATATGAAAATAATAAATGTCTGACATTATTTGAAATGAAAGTCAAAGCAAAAGCCTTAAAAAATAAACTATACATCAGATTCTTAAAAATAATTATGAACAATATTTTACGTAACAGGATTTGAGCAGAGTGGCAAGCTTGCAGACCAGATCAACCTAATTCCAATAGCATGCGCAAGTATGAACATCAAATCACATTGCTCTGCAAGACACTTTATAACACTTTATAACACACTTCTGAGGCTGCAGCAATGTCGTATGTAGGCCAAATACACTTGCTATACATTTGTGGCCAAAAAACAAAAAAAAAAAAGAGAAAAAGTTATTCACAAATAATTTGAGTATTCCTTAAGTTTTGGTAAGGACATTACTAAAAAAAAACAAAAAACAAACAAACATGTGGGGGACATTTTGATTAAACGGAGCCATTCCCATTGCAATGAGCTGGAGTAAGTGACCTCTTTGGACACAAAGGCAGAAACATACCTTGTCATCATCCAACACAAGGAACATCCTCAAACACACACACACAAAGAAGAAAACAGCCCTCCTGTCTACACCACTCCTGCTTTCTCCAGTCTTCTAACACTTTGGAATGAAGATGTCCCTTGGAAACCTGTAATAGACATATCGTGCGTGAAGATGGCTTTACACCCTGCAGAATGCCGGGGCATGTCCCTGCTTGGTTTCTTCAGGAGGGGAGGCTGCCTCACCAGACTCTGCAAAAACATCCTTTATTTCCTTCTGAGACGTGTTCTAGATGGAAAGGCATGATGACACCAGATCTGCGATACGTGTACACACCAGATGTATTACATTATCTACATTTTTGGTAACCACTATTACATGATGATTCGTTTCAAATGAATAAAAGCCTAAAGTGGCCGTGGGGGGCGGTGGGCTCCCTGAACCTCTCCAGAGTAAAGATGCTGAACAGCCATGATGGCACAGCCAGGAACGGCAGAATTATACAACAGCTTACAGTCACTTTTGAGATGAGAGAAAATAGAACTGTACTAAAATTAGATTTAAAAAAAGACATTGTCCTTGCTTAAGAAATCAAACTCTGGTGTGGTATTTGGAATGCACTGTTCTTTACAAACATAACAGATCATTGGCTTTTGACATTGGTCTGTTAAAATAAAAAGATCCTTTGGAACATATATTCACAGTCTTCAAAGTTCCGTTTTTGCAACCAGAAGAAACAAAATATATGTTGCAGAGGCAAGGAAATGGTGAATTGGTTGTTTTTTAATTTTTTTGTTTGTTTTTGTTAAAGCTTAGCCAAACAAAGCAAAAAAAGCATGCATCTAGGTATTCTTTTTTTTTTTTCAAAATCTACATTAGCAGCAAAACGTATGTGTCCTTAAAGACCAGACCGCATGGACTTGAACAGAACAAACAAAACAACAAAATCTCATGTGTGACTGAAGAGTTAACAAAGATTCTTCACTTCTATCTTACAAACTGCAATGGCTCTGTAATGGTGCTACTCCACGACGCAAGGACAAGGGGTCCTTTTTTGGTTTTTGGTATTCTTGGTATTTTATGCCACCTGTCTGCTTGCAAAGAAGCTAAGGCAGCAACTCTGATGCGTACTCCTTTTATTTTAAAACTTTGTTTTCTTTCCTTAAAAACAGCAACAAATTCTCAAGTATAAAGAAGCCTGTTTCACATCTTTATGCACCAGTGGTGAAAGAGTTTAGTCTTTGGATATTCTTTTCATTTTAAAGCGTGAGAATTATTATTATTCTTTTCATTTTCATTTATGACAACAAACAAAAGAGCAGAAATAAAGTGATGCCAATGACAGACTGCAGCTACACTGCGTGGAACACAAACAGATGCTGTGCATTGCTAAAGGTGGAGGATCTCCACGCCTGCACAGGCAGGAGGAGGACTGAAAGAAAACTAAAGGGAAGAAGGGAATAACGGAGGAATACAGAAGTCAGACAATTGTAAGTGCACAACAAAGTAACACAAATATAATTGAATAATAATTTTCAAACACACCCCAGATCTCTTTTCTTTTTTTGGTTAGTACTGCACCAACCATCAAGAGAGAGAAAACCCTCATCAAAGAAGGGGATTTTGCCAAGTCTGTAGGTGGCAGGTAGGTGAACACAACCCAAGAAGCTGTTGGTTTGACAGAAATAAAGTATAGATCAGTTCCTGCTCCTTAATCTAGTCTATTGGAATGACCAAGACAACATCAAATGAAGAGTCTTAAGGTTGGACAATACAAAAGCTAAATGTACACAAAGATTTTTCAATCTACCATACTGTTTAAATTCATTTCCAATGCAACAATCTACTTAACACCAAAAATGTTTATATCTATCATAAATACAGAAAGTTTTTTTTTTCTTAAAAAAAAAAAATCTTTTTCTCTCCCTCACCAACATGTCTGCAATGCTCTTCGTGTCTGGGTATAGTGGGATAGTTATTCTCCCATTTAAAAGAATTTAAAAGGTTTACAACCAGCAGTTCAGCTACCCATTTGAATGCCCAGAAAGCTATGTCTTTAAGTTAGTATCACTTCCAAATACTTTCTGCCAGTAAAAGTAATACAAAACAGAAATGTTTATCAATTGTTAGGAACAAAACGAATAAAATAATGTTTTTTATGTAACATAAAAAAGGTTGTAAGCTGTTGACCTGAGAATAAAATACACATTACACTATTCTTTTTTTCTTTAGCAAGCCATTGGTATTTGAATGCTTAGATAGCAAGAAAACTGTAAGACTATTCTCCCATACAGTACATACTGGCTTTGTGTGCTATTAGGTGGGAATTTTTATGCAAACAAAAGACAGCTTGTTATCTCATTTTCTGTATTAACAGGTTCTGGGGCCATTTAACTTTGAGGCAGTCCACTGCAATACAGTACTTTCCTAGCATATCCACATGATAACCTCAGTGTTTTTCTTTATTAATTCAAATATATATGAATGTATATATATATGTATATATATATAGCTATATATATTTGAGCAGAAATAAATGAAAACCAGCATGTTGATATGGGAAAACAATCGACGAACATTTAAATTTTTGGTTACAAGCTTTGGAATTGCAGTTAGTCTTTACACATCTTTTTCTGAAATTGGTTTGTATATTTTAAACACATTTTAAACATTGCTGCTTTTTGTTTGTTTTTTGAGTTTTTTGTTTGTTTGTTTGTTTTTTCATTTTGCTCTTTTTTTTTTGGTCTTTCGATTTTTTTAAATATTGTCCATCACTGAAAGCTCTTTTACAATCTGATGGAGTCCGTTCCTACGCTAGCCATATTACTACTACAACTATCACTGTCTTTGAGACAGCTGGGCTGTTGGGCCTCCTCTGCCGATCTGCCCAGCCTGTCTGCTGACTTCTGACTGCTGTCAGAGTCAGAGTCGTCGGTAAAGACGTCTGTTGGTATCGAGGTCTGAACCCCTGAGGTGCTCAATGAACTTGAGGTAACCATTGAAGGTGAGGATACTGGAGGAAAAGAAGACGATGTAGAAGGAGTGGCATTGGGCTTCCCAGCTAAAGCTCTCGAGAAAGAGGCCTGGGACCAGGGTTTGATGGCAGCTGTGGTGTTGAGTGATGCTGCTGTAGAGGAGCACGAAGATGCAGACACGGATGAGGACGGCGTGGTGTTTGACGCTGTTGGCGGGGGAGATGGGGTGTTGTTTGGGTGAGTTACAGACTGCGAGGTAGATGCGGTGTTAGGATCGGGGAAGCAGACTGAAGAGTGAGGTAATAAACTAGTAGCGTGCTCTTTGGCATTTCTGGCTGATCGCGTGATTGTTCTGTGTTTGTGCAAGGCTGAATCCAGGTGTTGACTGACTGCTCTGTCTCCCTCCAGGGTGGTGTTGCAAGCTAGGCAGTCATAGAGGCTACCCTCAGCTGCACTGCCACTACTGGGGACCCGAAGCAACATCTCTTGCAGGTTTGCCACAGACTGACCGAAAAAGCAGATCGACTTGAGGTGACTGATAGCCGCTTCCTCTTTGCTGAACACAGCTTGACATTTGCGGCACGCCAGCCTGTACTGAATTTTGGGGACGATGTACTGATCAAGAAGGGGGTCTGCTCCTTTACCATCCACTTCACGCTGCTCAAGGGGTAGGTTATTGTGAGAAGAAGAGGTATCAACTGGGGGAGTGCTTTTTTGTTCCTCTGTTTTCACTGGATCTTTGGCAGAATCTTTGCGGTCCACCGAGGACTGAGAAGGGGCTTGAGTTTGGCTTGCTTTGGGTTGTTGGATTTGCTGAAGCTGCCTATGTTGCTGTTGAAGGGCCTCCTGCAGGCTCTGCTGATATTGCTGGTAATGCTGGAGCAGGGATCCAGGTGACAGCCCCATCAGGGCCTGGGATAAAGCGGGACTATAGGGGAAAAGACTTTCCATACCATACATAGGCTGAAGGTATCCTCCCTGAAGAGCGCCTGGAATCTGTGGGGCATAATATGGGGAGAAACCTGGCATGAAGTAGGGGAGGAACTGGCTGGTAAGGAGTGCTGTTGGATCTGATGCTAAAGCAGCCTGTAGAGCTTGGAGTTGAGCAGGATCAACCACGTACTCCATGCCAGGAGTTGGCATTGAGGTGGCTGGAACAGCTGTGTCTGGTTTTTCTTTTTTGGCGCTGGCTGCAGAAGTAGAGGGGGTAGGAGTACCACCAGTTGAGGATGGTGTGGGGGGCTTCTCAAGCTTCTCCTTGGACTTTTCTTTCTCTCTGACCCGTTCAGTTTCACGCTCTTTTGGATGATCTGCCCGAGAGCCTGACTGTGTGGTCAGGGAGTTGGATGTGGATGTGGTAGTTGTACTTGAGTGGGCAACAGAAGTGCTGGCCTGAGCTTGGCTGGGTGAAGTCAAGGATGAAGAAGAGGAGATCTTGTTGGGTAAACCAGATGTAGGGAGACTGGGTGAAGGAACACTGGCACCAGACATGTTCAGAATGTTTGGAGGTTTTGGAGGGGTTAAAGCTAGAAGAAACCAAGACAGAGGCAAACATGAATAAAAATGGAATCAAAAGGATTGTAAATAGGGATTGTAAACTACTAAATTAGGCTGTACTCCTCTAATCAACAATATTAGTAATTCTTATCTATTATCCATTTCATACTACAACACATGATGCAAAGTAATAATGAGTCTTATATGTTAAAAAGAAGGTTTTAACTGACTGATTACTGAGGTAACAACATACCTGAGCTGGATGAGTTAAAGCTTGGAAGGGAAGGGCTTCCAACCCCTGGCAAGAGAACAGGGGGTATCCCCTGCAGGTTTGAATAGGCAGACTGTAGATTCAGGGCTTGCAAAGCAGGACTGTCAAACATCCCTTGCTGCTGCATGGCTTGTTGCTGTGCCAGTCCAAGGACCTCGTTTGCTTTCTTGATACGATCCATCTCTTGCTGTGCCATTAGCTGACGAACAGTGGCTGGGTCAAAGTACTCTTTTTCTTTGTCCAGTTGGCTCCCAATTGTATCCTTTACCTTGGAGATATGTTGCTGGGAGAAGATGTGGTCCCGCACTGAGAGACGTGCACTATATTTAACGCCACACAAAGAGCACTCTGTTTTAGGTCCCTCGTAAGAGGTCTGGTTGATGCCAAAATGTTTTGCCATGCTGAGCTTAGCCTTCTTTTCCTTTGCACGAGCATTCTGGAACCAGACCTGTACAACCCTCTTTGGAAGTCCAATGTCATTGCCAAGTACCTCACACTCCAACATAGTAGGAGTTCTGTAATCACTGAAGCAGGACTTCAGCACTTTCAGCTGGAGGTTAGTCATCTGAGTGCGGAAACGCTTTTGACCAGGCCTATCTCCGCTGTCAGTGCTTCGACTACCAGATGCGCCAGGGCTTGGCGAGCAAGGGTCAGCCAGACTAGATGTTTCACTGTAATCCACCATATTTTCATTTTCAAAGTCCTTAGCATAATAACTTGTTGCAGGACTCACTAGTCCCGAAGACATCTGGTCATCGTTTTCAAGAGATGGGACTGTTCCTCCAGTCTTGGACAAGAAATCTCCACTGTTGTGACTATGCTTCACATCAGCACTGTCGTTGTCTGCATTGGCCTCATCACCTGTTGTGGTATCAGTGATTGCTGTGTTCACAGAGGAACAATCATCGTTGTCAAGTTTGTTCTGGTCAAAACTCATGTTTACTGAGGACATTGTTGGACTTTCAAACTCTTCCATTCCCTCAACCTTGATCGATGTGGGACTTAAAAGTGCTCTGGGAGACAAGTCCATGGTTTTACTCACAGGAGACAAGGATGAACACTGGGTTCCATCATTTGTGGAGTGCCCCATATGAGAGTAGCTAGCAATATCCTGAGGATCCATCTTCAAGGACATGCCCTCCTGTTCAGAGAGTAAACCAGTAAGTGTCAAGTTGTAACCAGCTCGCTTTGCCTCATGCCAGTGACGTGAACGGATGTGAGCTTCCAAAGCAGTTTTAGCCTTAAAGAGGGCACGACAAAAAGGGCAACGCCGATGGGCTTGAGCTGGCCCAACGGCCCGAAACTGCCCCTTTCTTTCCCTGGCCCTGGTGTTTTGGAACCATACTTGCACCACACGTTTTTTGAGCCCCACCTCATGAGCAATGTGGTCAAGCATTTTTCGTGTGGGATTAGAGTCTAATAAATATTTCTGGTACAGGATCTCAAGCTGCTCAGGTGTAATAGTGGTTCGAAGGCGTTTGTCTCTTTGTGGTTCTTCCCCACTATTAGTACTGTCATTTTCACCTGGACTAGTGCCAGCTTTCTCCTCCAGCTTCCTCTTTAGGGAGTTCATGGTGGATGTAGGTGTTGATGGAGAGGTGGCAGAACTGCTTGGTATTGGTGGCAATGCTCCAGCAAGGAGCTGGCTAGCCAGTAGAGGATTGCTGGGGTCAAACAACATAAAAGGCATGTCCATTGTGCGATCCAAAAACTGAGGATGAATAAATTGGTTTTGAACGCTCAGGAAGTGAAGCTGCTGGTGCTCCTGCCAGTGTTCAAATGAGGGGAAGGCAAGCTTGCACTGCTCACACTGGTAGGGGATCATTTGTTGAGCCAGCTGTTGCTGTGAAGCAGTGGCTAAATGGGGATTAAGGGCCATGAGTGAACTTTGGGAGGGAGTATCTCTGGTGTGTGACGATGAAGCCGACGCACTACTATGCTGTTGCTGTTGGGAGAGGGAAGGAGATGAGAGCTTTGTGTTTTTGGCCGTCATGTGAACCTTTTCCTCTCGTGATGGTCTTGGTTGTGGAGTCTCGGGTGGGTGACTGCTTTCCTGTTTCAGTGACAGCTGATCTCTTTGTCCCAGGGATGTTTCTGCAGAAATTTTTGATTTTTCATCAAAAGTGTTTGAGTTGTTTGCAGGTGCAGCTTCAACCTTCTCAGATGATGTCATGTGGGAGAAAGATGATGATGAAGGTGGAAGAGGGCAAAGACTTGAAGATGATGGCACTGGTGTGTGACCTGATGACCCAGAAGGCGTGTAGTACTCATGTGAGAGATCAACAGAGTCTTCATTTTGACTGTCATACTGCCCTTCCTCATCTTCATCTTTGTAACAAAGCTTCTTCTGATGTTTAATAAGGTCAAATATGCGCTGGAAGACCAGGCTGCATTTCTTGCACTGGTAGTTCAAGTTTGTAGTGCGAATGTATCTGTCATTGGATAGCTCACGTCGCTCCCCATCCTTTGCTCCATCTCCCTGGTTTTCATAATTCTTGCGAGCTTTTTGTCTGGCATTCTGGAACCATACCACAATTACCCGAGTCGGCAGGCTCAGAAGATTGGACAGCTGCTCAAATTCATCATCTTTAGGGTAGGCATTGGCATCAAAGAAATCTTGCAGAACTCTAAGCTGGTAGTCTGTGAACCGTGTCCTCGAGGACCTCTTACTCCCATAGGACTCTTGTTTTTGTGGTTCAGGGGATGGTGGCTTTGAGTCAATTTTTGTTTCCTCTAGAGTGGTAATAGGTGGATTGTTGAAGTTGTAGGGTGAGTCTTTGTTGCGCTGACGTTCTTTGAAGAGAGTATTCCGGAACCAGTGTTTGATGACTTTCTGTGGAAGTCCTGACTTATCTGCCATTTCTTTAATTTGTTCCTCATTTGGTGAATTATTTATGTCAAAGTACTGTCGCAGGACCCTTAGCTGGTCGTCTGTAATACGGGTGCGGGGCCTCTTGTTTTGCTGCTGCAACATTGCAGGTGTAAGTTGCTGCTGGTACAGCTGGGCGAGATCAGTGGCCAGACCAGGTTCAACAGATGGTAACTGGGCAGGGATTTGAGAGGGTAACGACTGGAGTGACATGGGCTGCATCATTAGTGGAGGGAAAAGAGGGAGATCCATTGGCATTGGAATCTGAGCTAGTGCACCTGGAGGTTGGGGCGTTGGAGCAGACGGTGGGGTAAGTGCAGGGGCAGAGACGGGTATATTTGGTGTCGGTGCCCTCTGTGGAGGAGGTGGAGGTGGTGGTGGTGGAGGAGGCGGTGGTGGAGGAGGAGCAGTCTCAGGGGTTTGTGGTCTTAGTGGGTACAGCTTGTCATACTGTTCTCTGTATTCCTTGGCAAACCTCTCTAGTGATCTGAATGGAAAGAAAGACTGATGGATGTGCTCCTGGTGACTCTTCAGAATAAGTATGTTGGAGAAGAGTTTTCCACAGGCCTCACACTCCAGCTTTTCCAGACCCTCAATAGGGTCGACAACTCTAGTGATACCACCTGGTGCAGTCGGTGTAGGTACAGGTCCTGTGGGCTTTTTCTGAGCTTTCTGCTTGTTCTCATTGTACTGAATCACCAATTCAAATCCGAAGTTCTCCAAAAGCACTTTGGTAGCATTGCCACGAGCATCTGATGCAATCCTTGGTGGAGGGAATCCAGTGTCCTGATTCACATTAGCTATGACCTGTGGTACATCTTTCTTTTCTTTGGACTTTGAATTGTCTGGGATATCCTTTGGAACATGATCCTCTGTTTTATCATTCATTTCTTTATCTTTTGGCAGCTCTCTGTCTTTCTCACTATGAGAAACAAGTGGCTTTGGTTTTTTGTCTACTGAGTGTGAGAGAGATGCATTCTGCTGAAGTAAAGCCATTTGACTGGAGGCCTGGGAGTGCGAATGAGCTTGGTGCTGTTGTTGAAGGTGGTGGTGCATCAGCTGCTGTTGTAGACAGCTCTGCTGGGCTTGCTGGGCCTGGTTCTTCTGCTCCTCCAGAAGAGAGGCCGCAGAGCTGCTCAGGTTCAGTGACGAACTGTTCAAGTTCATTTCAGGATTCAGCTGGAATTCAGCCCCGGGGATGTAGAAAGGAAACAGCAGTTGCTGCTGCTGAAGTGGCAAAAGGGCATCAGTTGTCATTGGGAAGTGCTGGAGAAGGGGGTTGAAGAGCTGGGACTGAATGAGGGCAGCTTGCTGCTGGAGCTCTTGCTGTAGCTGGGCCTGCGCTTGGGCCTGGGCCTGGGCCAGCTGTTGTTGCTGTTGCTGGAGCTGTTGCTGGTGGCCTCTAGAGGACAGCATGTCTGCAAACTTCTTCTTCTTCACATCATGGTTCTCAGAGGGAGAAGGGTGGCAAGCAGAGTTCGACATGCTCTCGAGGCTGTGAGACTGACTCAGGTGGTTTCCTCCCAGGATGCTTTGTGCCGTCTGCACGCTAGCCGGTGAGCAGCTGTTGTTGCTGGAGCTGGTTGCCGAGTTAGTGGGCGGGATAGGGCTGGGGGTAGAAGTGCTATTAGAAGTGCCTCCACTTAAACTACCACTGCTCACAGAGCTGGAGCTCCCGCTAGCTGCTTCGAGCTTGGCCGCCCTGGCTTTGGTCTGGTGGAGCACAGAACGCATGTGGATCTCTAGCGTAGAGCTCTGGCTGTAAGCGACATTGCAAGTGCTACACTTAAAGGGCTTATTATCAGGACTGCTGGTTGGCTCTGGCTGACCAGTGGTGGTTTCCTGCAGAGCCCGTTTGACTTTGTGCAAGTGCGACACGGAGTTATAATGTACAAGAAGAATATTCTTCTGGGTAAAAGACTCTTTGCAGACTGTACACTTAAAAGGACGAGAAGGATCTAAAAATTTTTCCATTGTAAAATTTGGGCCTTTCCTAAATGGGAGGGCTCGTTTGGGCTCTGATCCAGAATCCTCTTGCAAAGATCCTGAGTCGCTGCCTGTTGGACTTTGCTTTTCCTCAGGGTCGCTGTCCTCACCTTCTTTCTCATCCTCAATAAGACCTCCCTGGTCCTCACCGAGCGTGGGGTCACCCATGACCATTAGGTCTCCGTTCATCAGCAGGCCTCCATAGAGTTGCTGGATGTCAGCTTCGCTCAGCTCAAGGTGACTGGTCTCCAAGTGCTTCTTCAGGGCCTGCAGCGTCCTGAAGCTTCGCTGGCAGAGGCAACACATGGTGGCTGCCCTGATCACATGGTACTGAGAATGCAGCTGCAGTTTCTCTATAGTCTTAAATGCCAAGCTACACTGGTTGCAACGGTACTTGTAGACGTGACGATCAGACACTGGCAGTTGTGGCCTCTTGTTGTGGACCTCATTGAAATGCATCTGGAGAGCATTGGAAGATTTGAATACTTGATTACAGCCTTTTTTCCAGCACAGGAAACCAGTAGTATCTTCTCTGGCAGGGTGCTGGTCTTCAAGAGGTGACTTGCGAGCATCAATTATATCTGTGGCTAAAGAAATTCCTTTGTCAGGCTCAACATCTGTAGTGTCTGTAATTAAACACAAATATATATATATATATATTAGTTTTAATTTGTTTCTGTGCAAAGAATACCACAAATTTAATTTAATTTTACACACATTCATAAAGCATAATGACATTTCTTTTTTTACATATTACAGAATTCATTTTTCAAAATATTTCTGCTAAAGAGGAAAAAAGCACACATTTTCTAAGGGTACATTCGTTCTTACCCGTTTGCTTCTTGATGTCATCAGAGGTGGAGTTGGACAGGGCGTGGGGTGTGTCTGGAGCTTCTCTGTCTGTTCCAGGAACTGGTATGAACATGCTTGCTGGCAGCACCTCTGATGTTGCCACCTGGAAAATCAAACAGAAGGTGGGACACATGTTAATTAAAGGTCTTTAACAATAGTGTGTTATGGAATGCCAGACAACTCAAATAATGCGGCTGCATTATAACTACATAGATCAGCAAATTACACATCTTCAAAACAATAGCTTGCGTCAAAAATTCAATATACAATTTATTATATAAAAGTTTAAAGCTTTAGCAAATAAAAAGTTTTCCAATATATTTGCGCTGAAACACAAATGCACTCCGAGCCATCCACACCCACATAAACGCTAATCACATTCTTTTTATTTTATTTTTTCAACTTTATCTGCCATTTCAGGAATTTGCACTTTGATCACTGATGGTGTTTTGTTACAAGCTGGGGAAGTTCTGCTGATGCCAATTAGTGTGACAGGGCTGAGCTGCCCACCTTCCTCTGGGTAGTCACACAGCTTATTAGGGGGCCTAATTAAATAACTCAACCCCCCTTCAAAAAAAGGCAATTTAACCAATGTCAATTTAAGAATGGTCAGTATTACCACATTCCAATTAATCCTCAATGCTCATAAAAGCCTTTTTAAACCAGAATATCATTTCACATATGCATTGCATGTAAAAAATAAGGATGCAAATGAAGAAAAAATCCCCACAGTTTACGTCTTGTACACCACTGAAATCATTTTAATTTGAACATTTTAAGGTGCAATGAACATTGATTAAAGTGTGCACAGTGGCACCGACGTTTGTCTTGGTTTTAAAAGGTTGAAGTCAATGATGTGTGAATGACATCAACATTTCCAATCTTTTCAAGCAGTAGTTTCTCTTCATTCTTACTTTCATCTTGATGACCCCCCCCTCCCCCAGAGGGGGAAAAAAACTCTAAAAATTCATCAAATGCCCTCATTAACAAGCCCCTCTTTAACAATGATCAGTGATTGAGATTAGAAGACGCCAGGAGACTGTCTCTTTCACCTTCCTTCAATTAACTCTCCAAACAGAACAATCAAGCTTCTGACTCGGGTAGCATTCCAATTCTCCCACTTTACCCCCCCCTCCCCTAGGTTTTTGCTCCCTCTGGGTGTCTGTCCCTCAGTTCCTCAGTTCCGTCCTCAGCAGGCCACGCGGCCCCTCTCACTCTCTCCTTCATGTCTCAGAGAGCCCGTATGCTTGATTAAATTAGAAGATGTCTTTCAGAACAAGAGGACTTTACGTCAGTGAAAGCGAATACAATGTCCTGAGCGAGGAATGCTATACTCTAAAAATGATATCGTACCTCTTTCTCCCAGTCTGGCTTGAACAAGGTATTGTTTTTCCTCATGAAATTACTCAATACGGGTCAAATGTAAAGAATCATATGTAGGAAAATTATGCGACAAACATGACCAATATAGCGACTCATTAGTGCAATATGGCGCTCACAGCTATTTTAATCACATCGAGATAACTGCTGTTGTGTTGGAGAGCCTCTCTACAGTATAATAACACTCCAGCTCTGCCTGGGGCTGTAAAGCACACAAACACAGTGCATTGAAGGGACGCTCCTAAACAACAGCTGCCTCTTAAAAGCGTGGCTGTCAGTCTGGAGTTGGTAGAATGCCTGAAGGACACAGTCTCCCTGCAAAAGCTAGTTAGTCGGGCTCAAGGTTAAGCAGACCTGTTAAGACAGCCTTGTCCACCGCAATCTGATTAGTGCCTTCACATTCACACTGGGACAGAAGTGCACTCGTTTCATTCCGCCTTTTCTTCCCCGCTGCGTTCTCTTCCGAAGCAAAAGCAGTAAATTAAGGTGACCAGAACGGGTGAGTTGCAAAAGCAAAACACAGCAGTGATTTACATTACAAAGTGCCCCGTCTCCAGACACTGAAGACTTTCATTAAGTGGCGAGAGCCAAGCGCTGAGAGTATCCCAAGGTCACTTTTAATTTGGACCACCTAATTGGCAAACACAGTTCCAAATGGCTATCATCTAGCCAGACTGAGAATTAATGAAGCACAATTATTTTCATTACCCCTATCTAAGACAGACAGAAAATGAGACACAGTGTGAGAGAGAGAGAAAAAGAGAGAGAGAGGGAAAAGAGAGGCAGTCTGAGGAGCAGCAGCTAAATAAAGAGAGAGCTTGTGCATCTTTATGCCTCGTCTGCAAGAAATAAAAGTCACCTACTTCAGAATTCATTAGGAGTGTAAGCCTGACACGTGAAAAAGGGACGGAGAACCTTTTCCCCGAAGCTCTGCCTACTTATAAAAAGGCGCTGGTTTTAATGTGCATTGTATTAGCCGTGTTTCTCTCATCTGTCACTCTTGTAGGGAACCCAGTGCATTATCATCTCTATAAAAGAGAAAATATTGCTACCTGGCCCTAGTTTTGTGTCCGCAGTGTGCTTGCAGGAGCGCCGGCTCGGGCAGCTTAACAGCGTACGCAGGGCCTGTTTCTGTGAGCGATTGGCCAGCGAGCAATTCAGCTCCACGGGCAAACGTAAACATAATTATTTCACCACTGCAGATTTGGACGAAGGAAAGAAATAAAACAGACAGCCATAAAGGCGGTGCAATAATGGCGCTGTGTTGATGGGAAAAGCAATAGAACAAGGTGAGATGTCTCAAAGGAGGGGGGGGGGGTGGCTGATGGAGACCTTAGAGCTCAGGGACTGTAGCGCTGGTGGCAAATACGTTTAGACGGATGATGTAAGTGTCACTACTTTATATGTAAGAGGATGAGACGGTAATAACGGCAGGAACACGCAAAGATCCTCTCTGTCCTCGGAATGAGGAGTACAGCGCACAGAAATGCACACGGAAGCACTCGACATTTACAAGAACCGCGTGCGCCGTATGATGTGTAACAGCACGGACGTGGCGTTCGTGTGCCTGCGGAGAGTGAATGTGAGGTCAGTCAGCCGAGCCCGAGCTCTATCTGCACCAGCACCGTGTCACACTGCTGCTTGTGTTATTTGAGACCACCTTTGAAGAAGGCTGCAAAACACACAGCACATCGAAAAAAAAAAGAAAATAAAATTAGCATGATCTGAACTTTCATTTCATTAAAGGCAAAAAAAAAAAAAGAAAAGACTATTCATTAAATTTCATTTAATTTGTGCCCCAATTACTTGAATATATTAATGCTCTGAGCACTTTTGAAGAGGATTAGAGTGATCAGGGAAACAAGAAGGCCGTCCAGGACATGGGGTGTGTGAAGTGAAAACACCATCATCAAAATCACAGAATTATTATTGGGCAGGAACAAAAGTATCTGCATATGTTGCCTTATACTCTCTGTGTGTGTGCTGTTTCTCAGTTCTTCTTCTTCTCTCTCTCTCTCTCTCTCTCTCTCTCTCTCTCTCTCTCTCTCTGTATTAACTGTTAATAATATAATGAAACAGTAGAAAAGACTCATCATCAACCAGCATGTCGGCACAACTCCTCTGGCAGAGCGTCGCCCGGCTATCGCCCAGCCTTTCGCAGTGTTATAACTGACTTGCATTGAGTCAACAGACGCCCCAGGGCCCATTTCACAATGAACCATATCCGTTTGTGTTTTGATTAAGCCTCAAATGTCATCAATTAGAGGGAAGGAGCTGGCCCAGACGGCCCAGACGGCCCCCTCTCTGCCCGTGTGAGCTGGGCGAGAAGCAGTGAGTCAGCCTCGTCCAGCTGGGGTGCGGACCCAGCGTTCACACACACACACACACACATGCAGGCAGCAGAGAGAACTGGGACCATCACTGCCCACATGGCCCTACAGCAGGGGTCTAAATGAAGACCTACTCCAACTGTGGATGGGATGAGAGTTGTAAAGGTCTGATGCTATGACACTCACCCTAACGCTCGGTATCCAGGGCACTCGTGTGCTATGAAAGATCTTATGTATTCTGTGTAGCATTATTGCTGTGGAGGACTGGAGGTCAGAAGGAGCAGCGTTCACTGCAGCCGACCGTGGTGGCAGGTTTAAAACCCACTCCAGAGAAGGACAAGCAATACAATACAGTGCTGCTTCAGGACAGGCAGCCAATGACATTGCGTTTAAATCATACAGTGGTAATTAAATGGTATAAGGAAACCATTATGGAGCCAACGACTCAATAACAGGACAGTTCCTGAGCAGAAGCGGGACACGGCGGGACATTCTCCTTCCCCCAAAAAAGTAGCACACTTAAACCACCATAACAAAGTGATTCAGGAAGAGTGATCTCAAACACACACATACATACACACACACACAGACACACACAGATACACACACACACACACACACACACACACAGACACACACACACACGTACGCACAGGGAGCAGGGCACTCACGGTGGCTATGAGCTTGTCGACGCAGTCCGGCGCCACGCTGTGGAGGTGCGTGAGGTGGAACTGCAGGTGGACTTTGTTGTTCAACATGTCCTGACACAGCGGGCATCTCAACATGGGCTGGACCGAGTGCTGCGTCATCACGTGCATCCTCAAACGGTTCAGATCCGTGTTCGTGAACTTGCAGTAGGGGCACTGGTACATCTGCCAGGAGAGGAGAGAGAGAGGGAGGGAGAGAGAGAGAGAGAGAGAGAGAGAGGGAGAGAGAGAGAGAGAGAGAGAGAGAGAGAGAGAGAGGGAGAGGAGGGGGAGAGAGAGAGAATGAGAGAGAAAGAGCAGGAGAGAAGCAGAGAGCGTTATGAGTCTCTGGAGTGGAGGAGCTGAGCTGCAGTGTATCTGCGGGTCTCTCTCTCCTCCTGCGTGGGGAGCAGGCCCGGCTGCACCTCCACGGCCTCTCCAGTGTCGTACATCCTATCGATTTTCCACCTTTTGCACAATTAGCAAAGCAACATCAGCAAAAAAAAAGAAAAAGAAAAAAAAAGAGAGAAAATTATCTTCAAGAAAAAAAAGGTGCCTAACGGGGAACAGGACTGTCCTGTCATCGTCCTGCAGCGCCCGAGAGCTGGACGCGTCCCGCAGACGCTCTGCATTACGGACAATGAGCTCTGACAGGTCTAGAGATGTCGCATGACCAGTGACTTGAAGAACCAGTGCCACAGCAACAAGGAGGTGACTGAACGGCCTCCCCAAGCGGGTCGACTGGGGGGAACGTGGGCCACTCACTCACCTGTTCACCAGTGCCCTTCTCAGCCGTCCTGGGCCGTTTGGAGGAGAGGGGGCTCTCTGAGACCCCGGCCCTAGAGGGAGGCCTCTTGGAGGGGATCGGTGACTCCGTCTGATCCCTCTCTGGCTGGCTGGCTGCTGCAGCTATACATCCACGTGCACGCACACACACGCACACACACACACACGCACACACACACACACACACGCACGCACACACACGCGCGCACACACACACACACACACACGCACACACGCACACACGCGCACACACACACACACACACACGAAAAAAAAAACACACACACTAGAGTCAGTGTGAAGCACAGACCTGACATTCAACAGCAATGAACCATGACACAACCATATTAATCATGACCAGGGCCAGGCCCGGGAGTGATCAGGCCTCTCTGATTACTTCCCTCCTCCCCCACTGTGCTCCCCACCTCCACCTACACCTCCACCTCCACCTCCACCTCCTCTACTCCTGCCATCCCATGGCGCGGAGCCGTTCTGCAGTCTCTGACCACACTGAGCAGTGTCCAGGTGCCAGAAGCCAAAGTAAACATCAAAGTCTCATCAGAAAGAGTTAGATTTAGGTTTAGGGTTTGGGTTCAGGTTCTGGCTCTGGTTCTGGTTCGCTGCTAGCCCCTTCCACACCTGACTCCTCTCCCTTACAATTGCTTATTCCTGCTTCCAGACAGAAGAACACAGCATTCTCCTGAATGTAGATTCAGCCTTTGCTTTTGTGACTTCTTAGAACTTCAAAAGAAGAAACTTTGGAAAGTAGAGAACAAATGAATCATTTAAATCAGTGGTTCCCAAAGTGGGGGGCGCGCCCCCTAGGTGGGGCGCGGAGCTATTGCAGGGGGGGCGCGGAGCTTGGAAGTAAAACGGGATGCACCGATTCCGATATTAATATCTGAAACAATTCTAGATCGGGTATCGGTGACAATGTGACCGATCCATAAAAACAGATCTATTCAGTCTAATTCTATGCTTGTATTGCTTGCTTTTCGGAGTTAGTTCAACCTTAAATATCCACTCTGTCCCGGATAGAAGTGAACCTGGACAGTTAACAGTGAACAGTTAACAGTGAAACGCGAAGCACACAGAGGAGAGGTGAATCACTGACTCGTACTCGCGCTGGTGCTATTCCACTTAGTCCGTTTATTTGCTGGTTGACCAAATTAAACCTGGGCTCCAGCACTACTTGACTGTTCATACATGAACTGGTGAGTTGCCCAAAGCTCATTGAATGCGTTACTTACAGAAATGAAATAATGATAAAATAAAGAGCAGTGGTCTGAGTCAACAATATTCCATACGCGCACTCAACTCGCTCCCTTAAAGAGACAATACACATATTTCTGGCCGTTACATGCTTTGTGCTCTGCGTGATGTCTGCGCTTGCAAACTAGCCGCATATGAATTGCTGTTTCTCTTATTTCATCTCCTTATTTATTTTAAATTATATTTAGAATTCTTGAACCATTTAAAAGGTTTCTTGCAGTTTATTTTTTTCATGTTTGACCAAAGTTGTGAACCTATTGTTTTTGTAAGTTTCAGGTTCTTTGGTATTATTTATTTTACATTCAATGTTATATTCATAATTGCACTGACTGAACAAATGCAAGTTGTGTTGTTTTTACATGTTTTTGTGTGTGTTTAAGTGTGCTATACTGGTACAGAGTTTTCAATAAACTTCTAATTCAGTATGTCTGTGTTTAAAAAAAAAATGTTTTAAGTCGATTCAGCACAGTTTTACTCTATCGCCGATACTAAGCCTCAGATATCTGAATCGGTATCGGAAGTGAAAAACGTGAATCGGTACATCCCTAATCAATATTGGGGGGGGGGGGGGGGGGGGGCGCAAAAATATTCTCATCTACTAAAGGGGGGCACGGCAGAAAAAGTTTGGGAACCACTGATTTAAATAATGCCATTGAGAATCACGACTGAATAAATGGTCCATATGGCTTAAATGGTTTGCTCCTGTGCAGTCTGGGACATTTCTAGCTGTCTGTAGGCAGCAGGTCAGGTCTACAGTGTGAGGAGGAGAGGTGGAGGAGGAGAGGTATAGGAGGAGAGGTAGAGGAGGAGAGGTGGAGGAGGGGAGGTGAGGAGGAGAGGTAGAGGAGGAGAGGTGGAGGAGGGGAGGTGGAGGAGGAGAGGTGGAGGAGGGGAGGTGGAGGAGGGGAGGTGGAGGAGGAGAGTAGAGGAGGGGAGGTGGAGGAGGAGAGGTGGAGGAGGGGAGGTGGAGGAGGAGAGGTAGAGGAGGAGAGGTGGAGGAGGAGAGGTGGAGGAGGAGAGGTGGAGGGAGGGGAGGTGGAGGAGGGAGGTGGACGAGGAGAGGTAGAGGAGGGGAGGTGGAGGAGGGGAGGTGGAGGAGGGGAGGTAGAGGAGGAGAGGTGGAGGAGGGGAGGTAGAGGAGGAGAGGTGGAGGAGGGGAGGTGGACGAGGAGAGGGTAGAGGAGGGGAGGTGGAGGAGGGGAGGTAGAGGAGGAGAGGTGGAGGAGGGGAGGTGGAGGAGGGGAGGTAGAGGAGGGGAGGTGGAGGAGGGGAGGTGGAGGAGGAGAGGTAGAGGAGGAGAGGTGGAGGAGGGGAGGTGGAGGAGGGGAGGTGGAGGAGGAGAGGTAGAGGAGGAGAGGTGGAGGAGGGGAGGTGGAGGAGGAGAGGTGGAGGAGGGGAGGTGGAGGAGGAGAGGTGGAGGAGGGGAGGTGGAGGAGGGGAGGTGGAGGAGGAGAGGTAGAGGAGGAGAGGTGGAGGAGGGGAGGTGGAGGAGGGGAGGTGGAGGAGGAGAGGTGGAGGAGGGGAGGTGGAGGAGGGGAGGTGGAGGAGGGGAGGTGGAGGAGGGGAGGTGGACGAGGAGAGGTAGAGGAGGAGAGGTGGAGGAGGGGGAGGTGGAGGAGGGGAGGTGGACGAGGAGAGGTAGAGGAGGGGAGGTGGAGGAGGGGAGGTGGAGGAGGAGAGGTAGAGGAGGAGAGGTGGAGGAGGGGAGGTGGAGGAGGGGAGGTAGAGGAGGAGAGGTAGAGGAGGGGAGGTGGAGGAGGGGAGGTAGAGGAGGAGAGGTAGAGGAGGGGAGGTGGAGGAGGGGAGGTGGAGGAGGAGAGGTGGCCTTGGCGGTTTGTTGAACAGAGGCTGTAGGTGAGGAAGTGGCCAGTAATTGGCAGGTCCTTGCTCATCGTACGTGGACTGCCTCGTTGTGCGAGCCGTGCACTGTCACCAGAGTCTCTAATGTGCTCTCCTGGCTGCCAGAACATTACAAGCGGCTAATCCTTATAATGCAGCCTGCACAGCCATTAACAATGCTGCACACCACTCTGTCTCCCCGTACGCCCGGAACCGGGCCAAATTACAAGAGGCTCGTAGCTCAGCTAACCAGCAAGACTCCACACCACACTGCCTATTCTCAGCCTGATGGAGGGACAGTGAGGGGAGGAGGAAAATAGGGAGGAGGGGGGGGAGCCAGAGAGGCTTGAGAGAGGAGTAAAAGTTCAGTTAAGCTGGGGCTCGTAAAGGAGCTAAATCCAAGCAGGCCCAG
>NW_027507017.1:122652-127652 GCF_052324685.1 Brachyhypopomus gauderio
GCCTGCCGCCCCTCACCCCCTCCTGCGGGGGGCGCCGATGCTCTCTATCTGACTCATTTGCAAAGCAGCTGCTGTTTTGCTGTGCTTTTTTATTCTTGCCAGCCAGGTTCTGTAACAAGTGCGACATGGAATGAGAGCAAAAAAACGTCTAGAATCTTAATGACGGAGTCTAATAATGCGTCTGAGACGACACGCCTGGCGTCCGCACTCAGATGTGCCTCTCAATAACAGGTTAGCCCGGTGTCTGAGGCTGCTGTGTCCAACCAGGCACCCACGACATCTCTGCCCTGGCACATTCTCAGACATGGCTCCAGCCAAAACGGCAGTGCCTGTGTTTACTAAACGCACTCCTCTGGCCCCTCCCCCTCTCCCAGTAGCCAGGGTTACAGGGCTCTTCCTCAGTCTTCACACACTGTGCTGTCCGTCACTCAAATAAGTGGATTATAAATAGAAGAAACTGGGAGAAGGGGGGGAAAAAAAAGCTCTAGCTTCCGTTAAACAGTACCAGTGTGTGAGATCACAACATGGGGTTCTCACCTTCACGTCCCCCTCCCCATACACACACACACACACACACACACACACACACACACACACACACACACACACACCTTCCCTGCACCTTTCTTCAGACATCAAACGGCACCCTAGACCTGGATCACTAATGCACAAGCTATTTTTAACTAAGTGTTTCTAATAAGCTGCTGGGTAGGTTGTGAATTTTTCATATGCAAGCACATCTTTCTTTTGTGAAAACACAGAAACACTCTTATTTGGTGATTAGCGACTGACAGGGGGAAGGAAAAGGATTGAATATTCTTGTATCAAATTGCATGGCTTTCAGAAACAGACACGGGGATCCTAATATGATGAGACATCCTTAGCAGCACCACAGGTATGACTGAATTATTAATCATGCAGCTCAGTTTTGTGCTTTTTAAAGTGCTTTATTTTGATGTGTTAAAAATATACTTTTAGCCATTTTCAGGCAGACATGCATATAATTATGTCTACCCATCAAAATGTAGTGCCACCAGTTCAAAGAGCACAAACACAACTTAGCCTCGTTTAAAATAAAAGTTGAAATATGAATAACATTTTATGAAGATTTGGTTTCAAAAATGGCAAGGAATGTATTTTTTGGCATACTGTGAATTAAAGACAAATCGCACAGTATTTCGTTTCGAATTCAGTGTTGAAGCACATGCCATGTGCCGGTGGGGGGGGGGGGGGGGGGGGGGGGGTGGTTCCTGGAGTGTCCAGGGACGAGACACTCTCCCCTCTCCTGATCTCATGGTCTCAGCCTCGGCGTGATAGTCGGGCAGAATCAAACAGCTCCACACATTTGGGCAGCGTCCCCTCGCTGTTTGCTTTTCCCCCATGGGAGTGAACTCTCCCACTCTCACTACTTCGTGGAACCCATGGAGCTCACCCTGAGTAGCTGGGCTCATATTGTACCTCTCTGAGATCTCAGCCAGCACAAAGTCCCAACATTTAGTAAACTATGAATTTGTGGGAAACGGAGAACTGATGAAGATGAGAAGGGTTTAGCCAGTTCTGCCATTTCAGTTGTATCGCAGGACTCCACTACCTAGCCTTGGGTCTTCAGAAAACAAACTTGCCAGATCTTCATTTTAGGATATCAAATAAAAACAGCAAACCGCAGAAGTGCACAACAGCTAACGGTCATGCAGGCCGAAGCTGCCATGGAACATCAGAAACATCTCGTTATAATTGTTAACCTTGATGCACTCCAGCCATGAATCATGGTCTGATTAAGTCTTCGTGTTCCAGATGCAAGTTTCTCTGGGCCCCCCTGAGCAGTTGGCCGTCTGCTGCGGTGGGTCACATGACAAGCAGAGGTGCTCTGTCATTGGAGGGTGAAGGGTCTCGGTTCCTCTCCGTGTCCTCCAGCAGAACAGAGAGAGAGAGGCCCGGGCCTTGCCCCCCCAGTATGTGTTGCCCTGGGCCCGGCCCGCCTGCTCAGCCCCTTCACCCAGACACCTCCCACCCTCCACCACCTCATACGGGGAAAAACCAGATTTACGGCCCGGGCCGACCCTAACCTGACACCTCCACCTGCCGCCTACCACCACCACTCTCCTGCTCTCCTGAAAAATAGCCCTATCTGATAGCATTATTCAGGGTGTGTGTGTGTGTGTGTGTTGTGTGTGTGTGTGTGTGTGTGTGTGTGTGAGGGGCACAGTCACATGGAAGTGCTGTAACTATGCCCACAGGTTCTAAAGAAACCTAATGTGTGTTTTTTTGGTCACTTGACCAGATTAGCCAAATCAGGGCTAATTTATAAGGGAAGTTCAATGAACTAATTCTTCCAGAGTTAGAAGCAAAACCCTTTTTAATTAAATTGAATTCAAGGAACTTGGATCATCAAAACCATATTTAGTAAAGGGCCCTGAAATACTTGTAGTAAAAGGTGTAATTACTTAATGAACAGCAGCACAAAAGGCTGAAGAGAAATAAAAATATTACTAAGTAAATGTAAAAATGAGCACCTCCCCCCTCCCCCTCTTATGTGACCCCCCCCCCCCCCCCATTCCACCCCCCCTTACAGAGAGTTGAAAGACAGGCCTTACCTGTGCCTTTGGTGAGCTCCTTCTCCCCCCCACTCTCTCTGTCTTTGGTTTGGTCCTCCTGGTCTGTGGTGGTCTCACTGGCAGCCTCCACATCCTCACTCAGCTCCCCTGAAGGGGGAGGAGAGGGCGGGATATGTAAATCACCACTCCATCAGAATTGGTGGAAGCACTTAAAGGGACGGCGGCGTTTTTTTCTATAGGAGCGTACAACAATTACATCCGCCCGATGCACATTTATAAGACCGTAAGACAAAGAGGGCGGGGTCTGTTCTCTCCCCTCCTATGCTACCCAATTAACATACAGGCTTCTAATTTCTTTTGATTATTCAAATCTGGTGATGTTTGTTTGTTTGTTTTGTGGTCATAAACACAAAAACGCATTTCTTTTTACTTGATTGAACGTGATCATTTTTGTTGTTTTTTGTAATTATCTTTGTTGTTACTGCCATAATTTTTATTGCTTTTTTCTATTTTTTTTTAATAAGCCCCAACTCCAGGGTTATAATTCTTCATTTATGCAGGACCATGACACAAATATCTTTATGGCTTCCTCTGTTTAATACGTACATAAAACTGCAGAAAAACCGCACACATGTGGTAGAGACATACACACATTTTCCAAAGCGCCCCGAAGCAGACAGGAAAAATAACTGTGTGAAGAGTGCTATTCACCAGAGGAGGGGCTCAACGCACTCAACTCACTCTTAACTACAGAACCAAGCGGCCATACACACCACTCACACCAATACTCCAGTACTGGGCTCACATCATGGCTACCATATATATATATATATATATATATATATATATATATCATGAATATTTAAAACCGAACCCACAACTCATTCTATTTTGCCAAGTCAAATGCAGAAATCCCCTGTAACCATCTTAAAAGCCCCCTGTTCAATACATCAGCCCCACTTAAAAGCAGTGAACTCCCACCAATGGATCTCCGATAATGCCATGTGTAAGTAAGAGAGAAGATGCTGAAAAACAGATAATAAAATGGGCATCAATCTTTTTTCATTCCTCCCCAGTGCCCTCCCCAACGCCCCTTTCCTGGGCTGGGTTTGTTTAAAAGTAGCATGGCAAGCACGCTGCTACCATTGATCCGACAACACTAAAGTCTGTGGCCAGTCAATACACCTTATCAGTTATTACACAAGTCAGCTAATTCTAGCAAATGTACTTAAAATGTTCTTTTGAAAATCCCGTACCCCCCCCCCCCCCCATCAGGTGGGCTATTGATGTATTGACAGTGCAACAACAGCTACTGAAATCTCCTGTTCAAATATTCATCCCCCGCAGCTAATGTGGGGTCCGCCACTCCATCATCGCCCTCGCTGCACTCAAAGCCCAAACTCCAAACAGTTTTTACTGCCCAGTAATGTTCCAGCAAGTTAAAGACCCACTTGGGCCTCCCAGACCAAAAGGCTGGGCCAGGAGCTGCGGCACCAAACGCCACCATATTAGCCGTAAAACTTTATATTCCTGAGCTTCATCTGCATATGGTTTCTACAACAGCTAAAACACCAGGGTCCATTCATGTCTCCTCAAACACACCCGCACATGTCCGTCACCAAGGACTGAGCTGTCACTAACGCCGTGTCTCGCCGTGGTTTGCCGACCTGTGCAGATGTTCCCGCCTCCTCTACCTGCCGCTACGCCACGTACGTGTGTTTTTCGTAACTGTAGTTTGTTGTGAAGCATTACCGTCTTCGTGGCCTTGCGCTACAGTAGGAACATGTTATTCTGTTTGGGTCAGCTGGGTAAATTCTTCATACTCCCATGGCCGGGCCATCGTCTCCCAAAGCCCATAATCGCTGTGGTTCAGACAGCAGCGTTCTGCACGAGACCATAATTAAGGACAATCAGGTCCGATTATACAACAAACAGCCGGCCCCCCTTGGGCAGCGAGACTCGTGCGGGACTTCCTCGTGCAGGACTCCTGGCTGCGGGACACCCTTGTGCAGGACTGTCTCACGCAGAGCTCCCAAACCTGCAGATCCTCCTCCAACACCAAGAGTATTGTTCTTCTTCTTATTCACCAGGAACGTCAAACACACTCGTGTTTAACCGGACCCTTTGTTTTTCGCCAGGATTTGACGGTTGCTAAACAGGTTCTGCTTGGCTTTATAAATATCATTGGCCACTCTTATTTCTAAGTCGATTCCTGTTGTTCTGAAACACAGCGGCTCGATAGCGTGGAGAGGCAGGCAGGTCCAGTGAACTGGGTTCGGGACCCCTCCTCCTCTCCTCCCCTCCCCTGTTCCGTATGGAGGAAGCACCTTCGACTCAGCAAAATAACGACGCAGGTATGGATTACGTTGTTAGGCCTTATTGCTCAGAGTGGACTGATCCTGTGTTTAAACGAAGGTATTTAAGGGGAACGACCGGCTCTCCAGT